>NW_025212590.1:0-27456 GCF_004010195.1 Chiloscyllium plagiosum | reverse complement strand
CCCTCCTCTGACTCACTCTAAAACGCTCTCCCTGTCTCTGACTCTCTCACCTTCTCCCTCTCTCGTTTCCTCTCTCTCCTTCTGTCTGACCTTTTCTCTCTCCCGACCCTCAATTTCCATCTGAAAAAATTGCTCTCCCTCCCTCTCTATCTAACACATTCTCTCTCGCTTGAACTTCACTCTTTCTCTGACCTAGAGACAGGTGGTATCTAGAGAGGCTGGACTGTTGTGGAGAGAGAATAGAAAGTTATGGGTGGTGGGAGGAGCGAAGGATGAGCGAGAGGAACAAAGACAGGAACGAGACAAGGCAGCCGGAGAGTGATGGAAATGGTGAGGGAGAGTGAGAAGCGTGGAAGCGAGTGCAGTGATGGGATGTGAGAAAGGGGAGGGCAGAGACAATGAAAGGGAGAGAGGCAGAGAAAGAGAGAGCCTGCAGTGAGAGAGTGAGAGAATCGAGGAGAAACGGAACGAGACAAAACAGGGAGAGAGAGTGCAAGAGAGGGGATGAGGAGGGAGGAGGAAGAGTGAGGGATAGAGAAAGAGAAAGAGATAGAGAGACGGATGTAGTTGCGTGGCGTTGGTGGAATGGAAACGAGAGATGATTTCTGCTGAAGGCTAGATCTCAGAGGTAAAAGCAAGGACAGTGATTTGAACGCAGTGTCTCGCTCAGTCCCCGGTATCCTCCCCTTCCCTGATGACCAGGGCTTGGGGCTGAGTCTCTCTCTCTCTCTCTCTCTCTCTCTCTCTCTCTCTCTCCAGCTCAGTTTCTTCAACAGAATCGCAAAGAATCACATAGTTCACTCTTCTGCTCGGCTCGTTTAAGTGATTGTTTCTATTGTTTACAAATTGACGTAATCAATACATTCAGTGGGAAGGTGTCGTTTCTCACCCGACCCTGATTTGAGAGAAACATTGAACTGTGTCCCTGCAACCCCGTTGTGGGATAAGGTTGGCCAAACCAGGACTATCCTTAGGTTGTTACCATACCGACAGGCGACTTTATTGCTGCAACATTGAACTGAAATAAGAAGATCCCGGGTGGATTGATGAATAAGTGAATTTGATTTATTGAAGAATTTGGTTAAGGGGATATTTCAGCACAGTTTTCAGCTGCCATCTGAACTTTGTCTGGGTCACGGCATAAATTGCGGTGTTTGTGCAGCAACTGAGGAGCTGCAGCATGAAGCCCAATTCCTGTACAAAGAAATCGAGAGACACAGACCTAAACCCAAATTCATACATCCGCTTCCATATAGAATACATCATTAACGTTGACCACAACAGTATGAAATTGGCCGAGATCACAAACAGTAAAATGATGGATTTTCTTCGGTTTCTCATTTCAGTGTCAGACTGAGCGTCCCCATTGGTGTGAGCGCGGAGTCTCCTGCGGGCTCTGCTGGTCACTAAAATGTGTCTGACAGTGAAAATATTGAGCAGCAGAATCAGGACAAATGGGAGAGCCGGGGTTAGAATGTGGTGTAGGAACTCGATTGTGATCCAGACAAGGGAGAATCGAACAGCGAATGGTACATCACAAAACCAGGGGAGGTTGCCAAGCTGATACCGACCTGTGAACATAAAATACCAGAAAATGTTCTTTAAACAGCTCAGCACAGTCACTGCTCCTAGAACCACAGCCGCCGTTTTTTCACTGCAATATTTACTTTTCAGCTTCAGGAAACAAATAGCCACGAACCGATCAAGGGTAAAAGTGACGGTGAACCAGACAGAACAGTCAGTGGCTGCATGAAGCAGAACAGCGTGGATATTACACACTTCGATAGAGGACAGGAAATAGAAATGTTCCTCATACACAATAGGAATGTGTCGCAATATCAGGTCGAGGATAATGACCAGTAGGTCCGCTACTGCCATCGCTCCCAGGTAGCGTCTGACACATGGAGACAATCCACAATCTTTATAAAGCAGGACGTAGATCGTCAGTACGTTAACTGTAAGAAAGGAAAACCAACACATTATGCATCAGCCTGGAGGCAAAGGGAACAGTTTCATTGAGGATCCGGTGAGCCTTTGAAATGTGTCCCTTTACTCAGAGATTTATTAAAACAAATTGAGCAGCAAAAAAACAACAAATGGGAAGGTCTGAATTACTGACAAAAATGTTTCTAAAACACAGGAAACTATCGCTCCTTTAACGTTACAGAGATCCAAGCCATAAGAACAGATGCTTTCTCAAAAAATTGCACACACTTAATCACTCAAGCACAGATACGGGTCAATCTTCCTTGTTACTAATACGGGGGGTGAAAACGTTGCTGTCCTGAAGAATTCTCTCCGACTTCCTTGAGGACAAATGAACGTTGGAAATTTCTGTCTTTTTCTCTCAATTGTAGGCGATACGATGTCGTGAACATATGTAAACGAAAGGATACAGTTTTCATCCGTTTAACTACATGAGGGGAATTCAGAACAACGTTTCCTTCTCCTTGGAACGGGATCGTTTCCTTCGGGATCTTATCCCTTGTTCAGTTCACTGGCGTCCGGTCCTTCACAAATAATGTCAGGAATTGAATATTCTGGAGAATGTCAGTTATAGAATGTTTCTGAGAATGTCAGTTATGGAATGTTCCAGAGAATGTCTGACACAGAATGTTCCAGGGCAAGTTGGGCATAGAAAGTTCCAGTGAATGTCACTTATAAAATGTTCTGGGAAATGTCCGGTTTTGAATGTTCTGGAAAATGTTGGTTACAGCATGTTCAAGGGAATGCCAAGTTGATAATTTTGGTATAAAATGTTCCGGGAAATGTCAGTCTTAGAATATTCAGGGGAAGGTCGGGTGGAGAATGTATGGTATAGAATGTTCTGGGAAATGTCAGTTCTAGAATTTTCTGTGGAATGCTGGGTGTAGAATATTCCAGAGAATGTTGGTGATTAAATGTTCTGGGGAATGTCGGAAATGAAATGATGGGGATGGAATGTTCTGGTGAATATGAGAATGTTGGGTCCAGAATATTCTGTGGAATTGCAGCAACAGAATGTTGTGTATAGGATGTTCTGAGGAATGTCAGTCCATTCATTTGTTGCCGTAGTGTCAGAGTGTCGATACAGATGCCGCCATTACACTTGGGCACACAATTCACCTTGTAAGCGACATGTACGCCTGTGACTCGATCAACATGGTCTATCTCATCCACTGCATGCAAGGATACCTGAGCATGGTACATTTGTGGGACTGAGCAGAGACTGCAGCAAAGAATGAATGTACACCGCACAAGGATCAATAGTTAGGAGTGTTCCCTCCCAATCGGGGAACACCTTTGCAGGAAGGGACATTTGGCCTCGGATCTTCGGGTGACTTCCGTCCAAGGGGGACTTCGGGACATCCAAAACGCAAAGTGGTTGAGTAGTGTCTGATTGCGAAGTTCAGTTCCCATGGGGATCAACTCAAACGGAACCTTGCGTTCATGTCACACTACAGGTGACCCCACTGCACTGTATACACACACACACACGCACACACACATGAACGTGCGCACACACACACACACAAACACACTCACACAGACCCTCTCTCACACACAGGCTCTTTCTCATATGCTCACACGTAACTTCCTGATTTCGCACGCACAAACCTCCTCACAGACTTATACCGCATTACACTCACACACAGGCAACCACTTTCTCACATATACACACAACCCCACACTCACACCCAGACGCACAGGTGAATTTGAACTTGAAGAACTGTATGATTCCATGCAAGATTCCGTTACTTTCACTTTAGAAATTGAATCAGTCTGACCTAATATCATGACAAAGAACAATTTTAACTTCACAGCACGTGGCGCATAGCCTTTCAAACCTTTCCTGTTCGTAAAACCATCCAGATGCATTTTAAATGTTGCAATTGTACCCGGCCCCGCCTCTTTTTGTGGCAGCTCATTCCATACATGCATCACACTCTGTGTGAAGAAGTTTCTCCTTAGATTCCTCCTCTTTTATTCCCCTCTCGCCCTAAACGCATGACCTCTCGTTCTGGACTCCCCGATTCCAGTGGAAAAACTTTTTCTATTTATCCTAAACATGCACTTTATGCTTTTTTATAACCCTCTGTAAGGTCACCCTCAACCTTCGAAGCTCCGGGAAACAACCCCAGTCTATTTAGCCTTTGAATATACCTCAAATGCTCCAACACTGACAACATCCTTGTAAATCTTTCCTGAACCATTTCAAGTTTCACAACATTCTTCCAAATGAAGGAGACCACAATTGCACGCAATATGGCAAAAGTGGCTGAACCAAACATGTCCTCTCATTTCCTACACAGCCGAAACATGTCCTTTCAAATCCTATACTCAACACTCTGACCAATAAAGGAAAGCATACCAAACTCCTTCTTCACTATCCTATATTCCTGTGACTCTACTTTCAAGTAAATAATAACCTGATCGCCAAGGTCTCTTTGTTCAGCAACACTCCCTCGGACCTTACCATTAAGTGTATAAATCCCGCCAAGATTTGCTTTCCCGAAACGTAACACCTCGCATTTATCTACGTTGAACTCCATCTGCCACTCCTCAGCCCAATGGCCCATCTGATCATGATCCCGTTATAATGTGTCGCAACCTTTGGTATAATTGGCAAACTTGCTAACTAAACCTCCTACGTTAATATGCAAGTCATTTATATAAATGACGAAAAGCATTGGCCCCAGCAGCGAGCCTTATGGCACTCCATTCGTCATATCCCTTCACTCTAAAAAAAACCGGTCCACCACAATCTCTGTCTTCGACCTTCCAACCAGTTCTGTATCCAATTCGTTGGTTTTCCCTGCATTCCATGTGATCTAACCTTGCCAACCAGTCTCCCATGGGAACTACTCGAACGTCTTACTAATTTCATTTCAATTACGTCTGCCACTCTGTTCACATGAATCGTCAATGTTCCTTTTATTCAAAAAAACCTCACTCCACTTCGTGAGACATAATATTCTACGCTCAAGGGCATGTTGACTATTCCCTAATGAGTCCTTGCCTTTCCAAATACGTGGAGGTCCTGGCCCTCAGGATTCCGTCCAACAGCTTGTCCACCACCGATGTCAGGCCCCCACCTGTCTATAGTTCTCTGACTTTCCTTACTAACTTTCCTAAATAATAGTACGACGTTTGCCAACCTCCAGTCTTCTGCCACCTCACCTGTGACTATCGATGATACAGATATCTCACCAAGGGACCCAACAATCACTTCCCTGTGTTTCCAAAGAGTTCTAGGCTACACCTGATCAGGTCCCGGGGAGTTATCTTACTTTATGCGTTTCAAGACATCCATCACTTCCTTCTCTGTAATATGGACATTTTTGTTTCCAAGGTGTCGCCATCTATTTCTCCACACTCTGTATCTTCCATGTCCTTCTCCCAGTAAACACTGATGCAAAATACTTTATTATTATCTTCCCCATCTGCTGCGGCTCCACACAAAGGCTGCCTTGTTAATCTTTGAGCGTCCCCATTCACTCCCTAGTTACCCTTTTGCCCTGAACCTATTTGTAAAAACTCCTTGGATTCTCCTGAACTCTAATTGCCAAAAGTATCTCCGTCCTTTTCTTCCCTACTGCTTTCCCTATTTCGAGTTCTCCTTCTTTCTTCATACTCTTCTAAATATTCACTCGACCTCTCCTGCCTATACCTGACAAATGCTTCCTTCTTTTTCTTAACCAACCCCTCGATTTCTCCAGTCATCCAGCATTCTCTTCACCTACCACTTTTTCATTTCACCCGAACAAGAATAAACTGTCTCTGGACTCTCGTTATCTCATTTCTGAATGCTTCCCATTTTCCAGCCGTCTCTTTACCAGCGAACATTTGCACTCAATATTGCCTAACACTGTCAAAACTAGCCTTCCTACAATTTAGAACATCAACTGTGAGATCTGGTCTATCCTTTTCCACAACAATTTTAGATTTGCAGTTACAAGTAATCACCTACTCACACCTCAGTCAACTGCCCTGCCTTATATCTCGAGAGTAGGTCAAGTTTTGCCCATTCCCCAGCAGGTATATCCACATACTGACTCAGAAAATTCACTTTTGCACTCTTAACAAATTATTGTCCGTCTGAACCCTTACACTGTGCAGTGCCAGGCTATGTTTGCAAAGTTACAATCTTTACCATAACAACGCTATTATTCTGACAAATAACTGACATCTCCTTACAAATGTGTTTCTCAATTTCCCGCTGTCTATTAGGGGACCGATAATGCAATCCCAATCAGGTGTTCATCACTTTCTTATTGCTCAGTTCCACCTAAATAACTTCACTGGATGTATTATTTCAATACAGATGTCATGTTAAACCTTATCAAATACGCCACTCCCCATTCTTTCCTATCTCCCTTTATATACTTTTAATCGCATTTGCATCCTGGAGTATTAAGGTGCCAGTCGTGTCCATACCTGTGCCACGTTTCTGTAATTGCTATGAAATCCCAGTCCCATGTTCCTATCCATGCCCTGAGGTCATCTGGCTTCCCATTTAGGCCTCTTGCATTGAAATAAAGACGGATTAATTCATCAGTCCTACCGTCTTCTCTGCTTTGTTCCTGCCTTCCCCGACTGTTTGACTCGCTTCGTTTCATACCTGCACCAGTCTCAGATTAATCGCTTTCGTCAGTATTTCCCTGACTCCCACTACGACACCCTCCCTTTCTAGTTTACATCCTCCTAAACAGCTGTAGCAAACCTCCCTGCCAGTATATTAGTTCCTGCCTAATTCAGGTGCAATCCATCCTTCTTGTAAAGGTCACTTGTACTATGCAGAGATTGCAATAATCCAAAAAAATTGGAATGCTTCTAACATACAACATTTCTTTAGCTACGCATTCATCTGCTTTATCATCATACTCCAAACCTCACTAGCTCGTAGCACCGGGAGTGACACGGTATCACGACTCTGGGACCTCTATTTAAACTCTTGCCTAACTTTGTATGTTCTCTGTTCAGAATCTCATTCTATTCCCTTCCGAGGTCATTGGTACTAATGTGTTCATTGACCTACTCCTGGTCCCTTTCCACTTTGAGAATATTCCACATCCAATCTGAGACATCCTTGATCCTGACAGCAGGCAGGCAGCACGCCATTCCGAATTTTCGCCGCTGGCTGCAGGAACGCCTGTCTGTGCCTCTGCCTAGACAGTTCCCCTAACACAATCAATCCTTAGTACCTGGCGTACCACTCGTTGTATTAGAGCCTGGCTTAATTCCAGACACTTGGTACATGCCCCTAAAAGCCCATCACACTCTATATGTTACAAAACAGCTTACCTGATTGAAATGGCGATAACCATAGAAGACCACTGCCACCTACCTCTCCTACCTTTCTTGGAGCTCACCGTCTGCCTGACTGCATTTGCGGCTTTTTCCCTTTCTATAACTGCCATAAGTCACACACCCTAGGTCTTGTAAATACCAAGTTGCATCTGACCGTCGCTCCAACCGATTCATTTGATCTTTCAGGATTCTCAACCAACGACATGTCTTGCAAATATGATCCTCAGTAAACCCTAAATGCTCCAGAAACTTTCACATCCGATAAGGAGTATGCAGGAACAGAAACTACCATGGTTATTCTAAAAGTTGCAAGTGTTAATCCATATTTGTTTGATATTACATTTCATGACACTGCAGTACTGCTGTTCTAAAGTCTGTTTCTTATGATTCTGCTCCACAGCATCCTGATGTAGAAGCAGCGCTTAGAAAACTAGTGCTTCGAAATCAACCTGTTGGACTATATCGTGGTGTTATGTGATTTTTTTAACGTTGTCCACCCCAATCTAACACTAACACCTCCAAATCATAAATAACCACACTGTTTGTCATTCATTTTTCCATATAGTTTGAGTAATTTTGTTTTGGTTATCAGCTCGTTAAATAAAGAAGATTAAAGAAACGTGTTGACTTGTTCCTAACATTGACCCTGAGACCGTCTGAGACCTATGTCACACCTGTTGCTGTGATCAGTAGAGGGGTGGGGCGAGAAAGGGAAACAGTGACACAACCAATCAGGGAACGATAGACAGGTGAACCTGAGGTCAGTGGTGGCTAATTTATCGGAGTGGATTCTATGTGCTAGGATTTATATGCATTTCGAAAAGCAAGGACTGATTAGGGACAGTCAACATGGGTTGGGCTGTGGAAAGGGTATGTCATTAATTTGATTGGGTTTTTTGAAGCGATGACAATGAATATTGATGAAGGCACTGTGGCAGACATTTTCTGGATGAACTTCAGCAAAGTGTTCTTAATGTTCAGATCGGTACACAAATTCATAACGGTAGGTCATATAGGGTCCAGAGGGAGTGAGCCGATTGGATTCAAAATTGTCTTCAATGTGGAGCGTTGTTCTTCAGACTAGAGGCCTGTGACCAGCGGTGTGCAGCATGAATCAGTATAGATATCACTATATTTCATAATTCATACATACTACTTGAACGTGAATATCAGAGGCATGGTTAGTAAGTTTACAGATTGCATCGAAATGGTGGTGAAGCGGACAGTGAAGTTGACTACCTCAGAGTAGAATTGAACGATAATCACATGGACCATTGAGACATGGAGTGGCAGTTGAAGTTTAATTTCGATAAATACGGGGTTTTGTAGATTGGAATGCAAATTAGAGCAGAAATTATATGGTGACTGCTAAGGCCGTGATGAGTGTTGCTCAATAAAGAGAAGAGCGCGGCAGGTGTTTAGTTCCTTGCAAGTAGAGACGCAGGTAGAGAGAGTAGTGATGAACGCATTTGGCACACTGGCCCTATAGATCAGAGTACTGACTATAGGAGTTGCTGTGGCATATTGCACATGTGCAGGATGTTAGTGAGGCCACTTGAAGAATACTGCACACAAAAGATTGACAAGGACGTTCAAGGACTGGAGGGTTTGCACGACTGAGAGGCTGAGTAGGCAGAGGCTTGGCCCCTGGAGTATCGAAGGTAGAGGAGTGACATTAAAAAGGTTTATAAAGCATGACAACAGCCTGTTTCCCAAGACAGTGAAGTCCAAAACCGCATGGCATAGGTTGAAGCTAAGAAGGGAAAGATTTAGAAAATATATTAGGGACAACTTTTTCACGTAGAGAGTTGTGCTTGTAAGGAAAGTGCTTTCAGAGGAAATAGTGAACGTGGGAAAATGATTAAGACAAATGCCCCACACTGCTGTTACTTATCTCTCAGCATCCCTGCGCACAAGCCTCATTCTTGATGAACGGTTTATGACCGAAACGTCGATTCTCCTGTTCCTCGGATGTTGCCTGGCCTGCTATGCTTTTCTCAACACCACTCTGTCGACTCTGATCATCAGCATCTGCAGTCCTCACTTTCTTCTATCTATTCGACATGGACAGGTTGGACGCAAGGGTCTGTTTCCGTACTGTATACAGTTCTGATTATATAAGAGAGATACGGCGAAAATCAAAAATAACCTTAGGAATGTAATTCTTTTGCCTAGATATTTGTCTTGCCTCTATGCTAACATTGATTCAAAGCTGCGTAAGTTATGCAAGTGATTCATGGAAAATGAGATTCACACAAGAAAGGTGGGCTGAGCCCACAACCTGACCAGCCACAATCTAAGTTCAAAGTCGAAAAGGCTCAAAGTGTCAACTAACCCACTCCTGCTCCTCGGTTCTATGTTCCTGGTTCCATTCAGCTGCTTAATCCTGTTGGACAGGAGCAGTCAGAGGCCATTCCTACGGTCTGATGCAGAGAAAGAGACCATTGGGCTCCTGAAGACTGTTACACTTGGTCCAGGATCATTTAGAGAATGTACTTGGAAAACCCACTCTTATCTCTCATTGCCTTGTCTGCAACTTGGACTTCATTTGTTGGTCATTTTGTAGATCCTGATTAACTACAATTACAGCCGTCATACCTCGCCAACGGATGGCTCATTAAATTTTCTGGTCTCCCTGCTTGCAACATTCAAAAACAGAACTTCCAGGATAACAGCGGCCACCTAATTTACAAAAACAGAATGCGAGAACATCAGAAACAGGAGCAGGTCTTTTGTCCCCAAGCCTGTCTTGCCCTTTAATAAGATATTGGCTGATCCGCTCCAGATCTCAAATTACTTCTAATGTCCCATTCTTTATGACCCTCGACTCTCTGACAAGTCAACATCCACTTCCATCGCTTTACATATTTTCAGTGATCGAGCTCTCCTAATATAGTATAGAGAATTCCTGACATTCACCACTCTCTGTATTTGAAGAAAGTACTCCCTACTCCTATAGCATGCCCTACATCTATGAACAAAAATGTCAACACAAGGGTTCAAGTAAGAGTGACTGGCCCTGACAACAAGGCAGTGGTCGACTAAATATGACGTCAAAGTGCGAAACAAAATTGGAATGAATGGGAATCAGTGTAAACTCCCCAATTGTTGGAGTCAATCGTGGCACAAAGAAAGGTGTCTATGGTTGTGGATGTCAATCCTCCCAGTGCCAGGACATCTCCGCATTAGACCTCACGGTAGCATTCTCGGCAGAAACATCTTCGACCGCTTCATCAACGTCTTTCCTTAACCGTAAGATCAGAAGTGGGGCTGGTCACTGAAGGTCGCACAATGTTCCGATCAATGTTTTATCGTTTCGCTCCTGGAGCGCTCTGAGTCCACGTGCAGCACGACCTGGCAATATTAAAGCTTCTGCTCTTCAAGTGCGCTTAACATGCATGTAACAGTTCTGCTAAGCACCGCACACTTCCACGGTTAAAAAATGTAGAGTTTAATCAGCACCTCATGCTCACTTCAAAGAAACATGAGGACGCCTTCAATCCACTGAGACTTCTGGACAAAAAAGAGTGATAGTCCATTCAGTCCCGCCAGCCCATTACACAGGAAAAGAAAAATTCTATTGTTATAGACTAGAGTCTCTCAAAAATATTTTATGACGGTAGTCTCGAACCTAAAGTTTTCGTATTTTAAAGCTAAACGTGAAGTGGCTTTGCAATGCAATGTGATTTGTCAAACTACACAGTGTTAAGCAAAACACCATTTATTTAAGTGTTATAGATAAAATACAAATAAATAAATAGTATTTTGGAATAGGTCCACTCCATTGGAAAACGTAACAGAATAATAGATACAGTGACTATCACGAATTAACAATTCCAATCAAGAAACCTCTCATACAGACACCCCTTGTCCAAAAGGAAAACTCAGACTCGTATTCTCACAAACTGTTCTGCAATCCCGAAGGGGAAAAAAGCAAAGTGAATTCAGAGTAAGTAGCAGCCAGGAGGCATTCACAGATAAGGGAGCAGAGGCTGGGGAGATAGACTGTTCCACGTTCTTCCTTGCACCTCCAGTGCTCGTGGTACACACGAGATCTTTAACGTGCTTTGCTGGCTATAAGGAGGGAAGAAATATGTTTTGTGAATCTGCAAGGAGGCATCTTGCATCGTTGAGAAAACAGACTGGTGTTCTCCATGTCGATCAGAAGCCAGTGGGAATGGCTAACTGTTTGAGAAGGAAGCTATTCTAGCTGTTATTCGGACGGTGAAAAAACATGACGCTCATTGTAGGTTGACATACACCAAGTGCACATTAATGTTGGGAGAGTTCATTCAGAGACTCTACTTCTCTTTCAAGAAAAATGGAGGTCACAGAGGTCTCTCCACCCTTCAGGCTCTCTGTCTGTATTCCTGATGAAGGGCTTTTGCCCGAAACGTTGATTTTACTGCTCCTCGGATGCTCCCTGAAATGCTGTGCTTTTCCAGCACCACTCTAATCTAACCCATGGAGCTCACAGAGCCACGTAATATTAGGAAATCCGAATTAGACTAATCAACGGGTCCGTAACTTCAAATAATGATGGCATTGTACACGTTGATCTTGTCTCGTGCACGTCCTGTGCAGTGTAACCTGTGTGCCTTACTCTGTTCAAATGTTTATTCACCCTATGACCTATATATTTTTGCTTTCCAAAATCTGCCTATCCTGCACACATGCATTTTTTTTTTCACGGAACTCGGGCCCACATGACAATAAATCAAACCAATCAATCCTCAGTATCGTATTGAATTACTCACCTTACCAATGTCTCTTTTGGAAATACATGATCCGCACCAAGACACAAATTTCGAAGTAAGCATCTCTTCTTCTATCACAGGGCTACAGATTAAGCACTCAGTTTCTTCACTCTCTCCTCATGGTACTAATATCTAGGTCGGTGGAAAGGGGATCATTCCCTCAAAACAAAATGAAACCTACAGCATTCGACACCTGGGATTCATGACAGACTATAAAGCGACAGCTACGCTCGGACAACAACTCTCCCGAACAAAAGACCTGAAATAGATCATGTGGAAGACTATTTAAAAGACACCAGACAAAGAATGCGCGGAACACTATACAGGTCAAACAGGGAGACAATAAGCAAACCGCATCCACAATCACGAAGAGCAACTAAACGCACCGACCAGCTGTCTCTCGTCGCCATACATTCAGATGACAAGAACTGAAAATTAGACTAGAATAGTGCAGCAATGGCAAGACAGTCTAAACCGAGGACACCCAGAGAATTCCGACAATCACGGCGCTCATCCAAGGACTACATCTATAAACAGAGACCTATACCCATTACACTGGCAACTCCAATGAACAAATTAAACAGTAAACCGGAAGCAGCAGTAACTTAACCAAATAATTTCCAGAAGAGACAATACAGCAGCGCTTCACGGGGGTGGTAAAACACTGAAAGTGTCACCCAGACAAGGGTGGAAACGTCTGCAAATAAATTCCTCAGCTCGACAAATATATGCACAACCATGGTAACCGGCACCCGAGCGACAAATCTTTGCACAAGCCTTGAAGTCAAATCTGCGCACAGTGCCAAAAATAAACGCTCAAGTTCCGACTATTGGAGGAAGGTCGCTTTACGTGTGTACTTCAATCATTTACAATGAAGGACAATACACCAAACACTGCAATAACTACTTATACCCCGATATGTACTGTCTTTTGGTGACTCATGATCAAGGACTTGCAGGTCCTTTTGAACAATACATCCGAACCTCACATCATTTAATCAATACGGAATGAGATGGATACGTTTTGCTGTGCACAACCAATTCATTCATCTGCCGTTCAAATTGCTGTGGGCCAAACACTGATACATGTGATATCCCATGAGTAACTGACTTCAGTCCTGACGAGGGTGCTGTTCTCCGTATTTTATCAACGAAATAATTCTCAATTCATTTCGTATATTCCGCCTTCTCGATTGACTTTCACGCACCTGTCAGCAACCATGGGAAAGTATTCTGTAAAATCAAATAGAACACTGCCATTTCTTTTCATTTGTTGATGACACAACTACGACAAACTCCACAGGTTTCTGGAAGATGATTATCCTTTCGTGAAGTTAAGCTGACTCTGCCAAATCAAATCCTGATAACCCACTTGACTGCTTTTCATATTGCTTCGAGAATATTCTAATACTTTCCTCACAATTAACATCAAGTTGTCCAATATTTAATTTTGTTCAGTTTTCCCACCCACTCCCGTTTAAAATATTTTAAAATGCAATAGCTGCTTTACAGTTTTCAGGCGTCAGCATTTCCAGAACCTAAAGAAATTTGAAGGATGTTCCATAGTTCTTCTTATAACATTAAAAAAATGGATACGTACATGAATCGGAAAGGTTTGGAAGGATATGAGCCTGCGCAGGCAGGTGGGAATAGGTTATTATAGACTGATTGTATTCAAGGGCCTGCTTCAGCGCTGTGTGACTATTGCTCTGCTGTTAACTATTGTCACCTCCATGAACACTCGGTGATGGGGTGCATCCAGTGCAGCATCTTAACCAAGCTTCAACTATTAGATTTTGGACAGTTATTCTTTATTATTTATAATCTCAAAGTTTCTCATATTCACCACTCACTCTGTCGGGGACACTTTCTGGCACATTTTCGGTATCTTCCTTTGTGGAGATAGAGCTATTATATTCCGCTCAGTGAGCGGCAGAATAGACTCCGTGACTGTGTGAATACATCAAAGCACTGCATCCAGAAGGTAATGTCCATGATACCCACTCCTGATGGTAAAGTCCTAAGATCACAACAGTTGAATGAAACTGTCACCTTCGTGGTCACTGGCAGCACAGTCGTCTGCCTCGTCTGAGGTCACAGTTTATGCTGAAAGAGAAGACATAAAGCTGTGTTCACCTCATTTTAGAATCCAACTAGCTTCACAGTTTCCAACTGGTATAGTTCCAGGAAGAGACGTGAATACGTTTGTAATCAAAATATTTATAACTGGGAGAGTGACCAGAAGAGAACTGCACCTGGCAGGGATGAGATGATGGTTTATTTACAAACAGCACTGAAGCAGAAGTGAAGACTGGGAATATTGTGGAGGTAGTAGTGGACAGGTTTAGTGATGCAGGGAATATGGAGTAAAATCGCAGATCCAAATTGGCCACGCTGGTTGTGAACATTTTTTGTTCCTCCCCAGGTTCTTGTAAGTGCATTACATGGAATTGGTATTGACTTTGTGATTCAAAGGTAATACAATAGCTTACTTTTTTTGGCAAATATAGATAATAGAAATAGTGATGGCGTTCAAAATGGTTTACAGAAATATTAAATGCAAAGAGATAGACTTACCAGGAACACCAACAACAGCGAGGATGGGATAGTATCCTGCCTGAATAATCATCAGTACACATTCTATCCGAAAATATAACCATAACCAATACTTAGAGGTATAGTAAAGACCCCAGTATAAACTCCTGACCATGGCTGGAACATTCCAGTTGAATGTTGCCAGATTTTCATCCATTTTGGAACACGCCAGTATAGTTCTCAGATTCTGATCTCTCCCTCTTTCGAGTTGCTGATCTCAATCATATTGAGGATGCTGCTGCCGCTGATGCAATGGGATAACACATGGAAGAAGCCATCTCTTTATAAAAATAGGAAGTACTCTAGGGACAAATTTCGGATCCATGGAGACTGACATCAATCATAGTCATTGAACAAACAGTTCCAGTTAACCCTTTTCACAATAACACTTTTAACATAACCATCATACCTAGTCTGGGTGGCAGGTTGACATCGCCTGCTATTGTTCTTACTGACCATATTCATTTACTTAAACAATGTTAGATCGAAAGGAGAAAGGTGAAGGTTTCTCTTCACAGGCTGAATTAATCTGTTGCGTGATCCACAAGCAATGATAAATGTAAATGCGTTCGTATAAGTCAATTGAAATGCTGCCACTCCACTGAAATCGCCTTCATCACAACAGCGGTCAATCTAAAAACTGCCTCTTGGCACAACTGCCCTGAACACACACAGAAATACGCAGGTATTTCTCTGAACTTCCCTCCTACTACTTTAATGAGGCAACATTGTCGCTTTAACACAACAAATTTCATTAATTTGCTTATAAAGCTGTAAATGTCCTATTGCACAGTTTGTATATACTTTGCTCAGATTTTCTGGCCTGAGCCCAGAAGTAAAAGTTACATTTACAATTGCCTAATTCATTGGGATTTAAATGTCAGAGACAGAATGTGGGTGTCATTGGTGAAGGAACATGAAGGAATAGGAGACAGTGGCTGTGGAGAATGGAGAGTGATAAAGTGTCTTCTCCCAGACACCAATATCTTTTTGAGAGGAAGAATAAAATAAAGTACAGGGAGAGAAGAGAACAAATTTGGAACAAGGAATGGCGCGTGGAAATGTAAACAAATCAGGTTAATTTGAAATAGAACGTCGGAATATAGAACATAGAACAGGCCCTTCAGCACACGATGTTGTGCCGACCACTGATCCTCATGCATGCACCCTCAAATTTCTGTGACCATATGTATGTCGAGGAGTCTCTTAAATGTCCTCAATGACCCTGCCTCCACAACTGCTGTGGGCAACGCATTCCATGCTCTCACAACTCTCTGTGTAAAGAACACGCCTCTGACATCCCCTCTATACATTCCTCCAACCAGATTAAAACTATAACCCCTCGTGTTAGTCATTGCTGCCCTGGGAAATAGTCTCTGCCCCTCATTACCTTATATACCTCAATTAGGTCCCTTCTTCTCCTCCTTTTCTCCAATGAAAAAAGTTCGAGCTCAGTCAACCTCTCCTTATAAGATAAGCCCTCCAGTCCAGGCAGCATCCTGGTAAACCGCCTCTGAGCCCGCTTCAAAGCATCCACATCTTTCTTATCATCGGGCGACCAGAACTGGACGCAATTTTCCAAGTGCGGTCTAACCAAAGTTTTATAGAGCTGTAACAAGATCTCACGACTCTTAAACTCAATACCCCATTTTAATGATTTAATACACACTGTTTAACCAGCGTTTGCGCAGGTAGGTACGTTTGTGCATACGTGCACAAGACCTTGAGAATGATCAACGGAGATATAGTTAATAAAACATGATCTATGAGATTTCCAATATTTATAAAACATGAAAACATTATTTAATTCTAACGTTCACCTACTATGGGATTTAATGCTCGAAACTCACATTATTATCAGGATGTGTCTTGCAAATTCCTACTTCTGATATCCGAAACTATTTTAGTTAATCCATATTTTCCCTGGAAATAAGCATATTGTCCTGGTGTGTTCCCTCAGTAACTGCTGTTTGTCATATTATTCTAGATAAATGTTGTTGCTTCAGACACAACTCTTGATCATATTACTCTGTTGTGCATCCACTTTACAAAGTATCACAGTACATGGGCATTGCCAAAGGGAATAGGACGCCTTCTGTCAATAACCTAGTTTTTTGTTATTTTATTTATTTTTTCCTCATCTATATTCTGTCTCTTTCTTTCTCTCTTTGTACATAGTTAATTAATCTTCTAATAGTTCTCCGTATCCCAGCTCTGAAAACTCCCTCTCTCAGTTCATACCTATTGAATACTCTTGGATGAGAAGTGATTATACATGAGCAACTTATCGACAAACACAAAAGGGAGAAGCTGGCCAGAGTTAACTGGAAAGGGGAGCAGAGTCGGGTAGACAGCGAAACAGAAATGGCAGAAGTTTCTCGGGATAAATCAGATGCACAGCTTAAATTCATCCCAAGGAGAGAAAACATTCTCAGCAGAAGACAGGGTAACATTGAGTGGTAAGGGAAGTCAGAGGCAGAAATTAACCAACCGCAAAAGCATACAATGTGATGGCGATTATGACCAATCCAGAGAATGAGGAAAGCTTTCAATACCAGCGGAAAATAATAAATGAAAACAATGGGAACGAGAGGAATAAATAGGACCGCTAGCCTGTTAATAATATAACAGAGATTTGCACGGGGGATTTAGATAAATAACAGAGAAGAGAGTGAAGTAAAAGGAGTTTTTTTCAATAGAAACTTTTGCATCAGTCTTCATGGTCCAAGACACCAGCAGCCTGACAGATCTTCGAGAGTTCAGAATGCAGAGGTCAGTGTAGTGACCATCACTGAAGAGAAGGCATTGAGGAAGCACAAAGTCCTGAAGGAAGATAAATCACCCAGACCAGGTGGACAAAAAGCTCGATTTCTAAGGAGAAAGCTGAGGAGATGGTGGAGGCATTGTTCGTGATCATTCAGGAATCACTGGAGTCCCAGAGGACGGAAAATTTAACCAAACACCTCAGCCCAGTTAAGGAAAGAGGGACGCAGAAAACAGCATGTTATAGGTGTCTAGGGAATTTAAAACTGTTGTTAAGAAGTCGAAACGCCAGATATTTGACTCATGCTTCATTTCTTCGCAACCCAAAAAAGACATTTCGGATGAAGCAACATTTCACTTGCCCTATTCACAAATAAATTTACACCCTGTATACATATGTTTCTCTTTCACCTCAAATAAAAGTCCATTTATAATTTGCACTCGGCCTCCACGCCATTTGCTTCCTGTCATTCTTCCCCCACGAACGGTATTAACAAGCCAATTTGTCCATTCCTTTTCAGTTCAGAAGAAGCATCACGCTGGACTTGATATGTTAAGTCTGCTTCCTGTCTTCACAGATGATGTCAGACCTGCTGGGTTTCTCTAGAAAATGATCGCCTAGGATACATTTTCAATCAAACAATGAAATCTGGATCCTATAAATCTGAAACAAAAGCTAAACGTGCTGGAGAAAGTGGGAGATTTGAATAAGGGTCAATCGAAGGAAAAATTAAATCTGTTTTCACTCCACATTCGATGCTTGGCCTGCTTAGTTTCTCTAGCAATTTCTGTTTTTGAACAAGTTCCAAATGTATGCGTCAAAGCTGCTCAAACGACCAGTCCAACATGGAGCGCCATTCACCGGGAAGGGAACAATACCACAAGGTGCACAAATACATTGGTTATGAAACTACATAAGACTGGCATCACTGACACTACCGAACTTTTAATCATGGTCACAGAAACACTTTCACTGTCAACAACGAAAACAGCACTTCTGTAAATCATAATAATCAGAAAATTACGTTGAAGTGTTTTGTGGAATGAAATAAAATGGTAGTGTTACTATGCAGAGAACCTCAGCGGAATGAAAATATTAAAATGAAAATGTGGCTGAATCAGAAATCAAAGTATATCACTGAGTACAGAGCTGATGGGTGAATGGATCTCAGTGTAAATTAACGACAGGCAGCAGAATTGCACTGCGGAGAATGAACCTCAAATTGGGTATTCATGTGGTGCTGTACACTGCAGCCGCAGCAGAAGCAGAATTGTGTTCGATCAGATCCTGTAACTTTTTGCCTGGAATAATCCATCAGTCTACCATTAGCATCAAGCCGATCTATGGTTCAGTGATAAGTGTGAGTAAACATGCCAGGGTCAGGACTATGGTAACCTGAAGCTGATGACAACCTGTTAATGCGACTGCGTTGAAATGCTTACATTCCAAACAGCAGAACTAACATCTGACAGAGAGGGCGAAACGTTTCCAAACTAACAGATCAGCTCGAAGCTCGCTGTTGTGCCACATCCAGTCGTCAATAATGCTTGAAGTTTTTACCCCTGTCATGATGTCCACAGAATCACAGACTTCAGTCTTCACCCAAATCAATTCACTGCACATGACATGACAAAACAGTTCAACACAATAGAAACGACAATATAATAGGCCCTGACACCATTCCTGCATTAGGACTGAAGAATTATGTCGCTCAGCACATCGTGTCCCTTGGGGATGTTGTTTCATTCCAGCTCC
This sequence comes from Chiloscyllium plagiosum, assembly GCF_004010195.1. NCBI lineage: Eukaryota > Metazoa > Chordata > Chondrichthyes > Orectolobiformes > Hemiscylliidae > Chiloscyllium > Chiloscyllium plagiosum. The sequence continues at coordinate 8,295 of NW_025212590.1, read as the reverse complement.
AACTCTGACATCTACCGGTAATTGGAAAATTGGTTAGCTATGTCCAGTCCCCTAAGATGAGAACAATTACAATTGGACCATTTCCCACTCCCTCAGTCCAATCCTGACAGGCAAGTTGGTGGGAGTTCTTTTTGACAGAGCTGTGAAGCAGCACAGAAATAATGTGCTCAGTGTTGTTTCCGACATGTCTCCATGTGGAGATGGCCCAGCCCCACCACACCCCAGCCCCAAACTTCCAGCTGAGCACTGTTCCAGTGACTTGTCTTGCCTGCCAATCTTCATTTCCATCTATCCACTCCCCCCTCCCCCCTGACTTATCACCTTCATCCCCTCCCCCAATCACCTATTGTACTCTATGCTACTTTCTCCCCACCTCCACCCTCCTCTCATTTATCTCTCCACCCTTTAGGCACTCTGCCTGTGTTCCTGATGAAGGGCTTTTGCCCGAAAAGTCGACTTTACTGCTATCGGATGCTGCCTGAACTGCCGTGCTTTTCCAGTATCACTCTAATCTAAACTCTGGTTTCCAGCATCTGCAGTCATTGTTTTTACCTATAGATTTGGAAATGTCACTGGAGTCCTCATCCAGACCAGGAGAATCAGATTTCGTGATCAAAAATCTGGTGTCAGTCATATTGACTTTAAAACTAATATCGATTGAGAACACCAATTTGACTCAGCAATGTACTTTCAGGTAGCAAATCTCCAGTGCTTTCCTAGTCTGACCAAAATGTGAGGCAAGGCAGACAGACATTGATAAACTCTTCGATGGTCTCTGAAATGGCCAAGAAAGACACTCAACTGGCACTAGCATCAGTGTCACAAAAGGGAATATGAAACACAGTCGTGTCGACATTGCAGAGACCTCCTCCCTAACATCTGACGGCTTGTGACAACATTTGCAGAAATTTCCCACAGTCAACACAGCAAAATCGGTAAGTATTAAGCTATTCAACATATTAAGCCTCCAATTTCTAGTTCATGGTTGAACAACTCCTCAATGCACTTTTCGCACAAAACGTACATGTCCAATAATATGATGAACGCTATTGTAGGCGGCACGGTGGCAATTTGACCCGGGTTCAATTCCCGCCTCAGGCGACTAACTGTGTGGAGTTTGCACGTTCTCCCCGTGTCTGCGTGGGTTTCCTCTGGGTGCTCCGGTTTCCTCCCACAGTCCAAAGATGTGCAGGTCAATTGAATTGGCCATGCTAAATTGCCTATAGTGTTAGGTAAGGGGTAAATGTAGGGGTATGGGTGGGTTGCGCTTCGGGGGGTTGGTGTGGACTTGTTGGGCCGAAGGGCCTGTTTCCACACTGTAAGTAATCTAATCTAATCAGAAACTACGAAATAGGAACCGCTGTACTTTATTTCGTGTATAAAATGTGCTATCTCATTCAATATTGTAATGCCTGATCCCCATCTGTGCATGATAGCCCTGCTCGCTCCCATCCCTGTAGTGTTTAGAAATCTTTATTTATATTCAGTGCCTTCCATTCGACAGCCTTACGTTGCAGAGAATTATCTAGGTTCCCCAGTCTCTGAGTGAAGACATTTATTCTCATCTCAACGCAGTGTAACCTGCTGTACCGAATGTCATGACCAGTTGTTTACGACGTCCCAGCCTGGGGAATTATCACCCCTGCTTCCAATCTGCCTCACGGACTCATTTTGATTAGATGACCTACTTACAGTGTGGAAACAAGCCCTTTTGCTCAACAAGCCCACACTGACCTGCCGATGCGCAACCCACCCAGACTGATTCCCATACTTTTCCCCGTTCACCTAACACTACGGGCAATTTAGCATGGTCAATTCACCAAACCTGCACATTTTTGGACTGTGGGACTGAAGCAGAGCATCCAGAGGAAACCCATGCAGACAGAGCGAGAATGTGCAAACTCCACACATACAGTCGCCTGAGACGGGAATTGAACCCGGGTCTCTGGCGCTGTGAGGCAGCAGTGCTAACCACTGAGCCACCATTGCGCCCATGGACTATATGCCCAGTCGACCCAAACACTGCTCCCACAACAAACCTCTCATCCCGAAGATCCAATCTGGTCATCCTTCACTGCACTCTCTCAATGCCAGATTTGTCTTTGGGGGGCGTACGGAGATCATAACTGCACACAATACTGCACAACGTTCGAGTTGAGGTCTCACCAAGGGCTTGTACAGCTGCAGTAAGACATTCTTATTCCTGTAATCAATTCCCCTTTAAATGAAGGACAACGCACTAACTATTTTCCTAACTGCTTTTTGTTCCTGTAATATTGTGATCAGTGACTGGTGTACAAGGAGATCCACATGGTATTCAGTTTAAAAGCGACCCACTTGGTGGTCTATGTATTCTCGTCAGTGTGCCAATGCCATTCTCAGTATTGACGTCTGGATTCAGAGCTCGCTTCCTTGCATGTACTTCAGATGCCTGCGTAGAAGGAAGCAAAAAAAAAAATCGGGTACGTAGGTCCCATTATAGATCAAAATTTCCCACCAATTCATTTTTCAAATGTTAGGCTGTCGTTCTATTTCTTTTCAAAAAAATGCACATTCACAGCTAACTCAATTGTTCTTCATCTGCCCATTCACTCTACTTTTCTCAGTCACCTTAGAGCTTTTTTTTAACATCGTCCTCAGCCAGTCATAATACCAGCTGTGTTCCACCAAAATATTTGGAAATATTGCATTGCAATCTCAACTTCAGTTCTGTAGTCCAAAAAAACGGCCTAAACGAAACCAATATTTCAATTCATCGCTCGACTTCTGTTTCATATTTTCACCTGAAATTATGACTAATTTTGAAGCCTTTTCTCAGTTGGGAGAGAGCACCAAAGTATTTGAAATGGAACAGTTTCCCCGATTCTTGCACAGTTCCTGGCAGTATTATGAAATCCTAACTAAACATGAATGGATGGTGCGTGGAAGTGGGAAGACAGATGGAGAAGAGATACAATTCGGTCAGTTTCTCAGTTTATAGAATCATAGAGTCATACACCACAGAAACAGACCCTTCCGTCCAACCAGTCCGAGCCGAACTCAACGAGTGTTACCTGTCTGCGCCTGGACCATGTAACTCCAAATCTTTCCTATCCTGTACTTATTCAAATGTATTTTAAACCTTTCAATTGCACCCATATCTGCCACTTCCTCAGAATTCAAAGTTTGTGAGAAGATTTGTAGCTCGGGTGCTAAGTTGTGGTTCTGTTCGCCGAGCTTTGAATTTGTGTTGCAGACGTTTCGTCCACTGTCTACGTGACATCCTCAGTGCTTGGGAGCCTCCTATGAAGCGCTTCTGTGATTTTTCCTCCGGCATTTATAGTGGTTTGTCTCTGCCGCTTCCGGTTGTCAGTTCCAGCTGTCCGTTGCAGTGGTCGGTATATTGGGTCCAGGTCGATGTGCTTATTGATTGAATCTGTGGATGAGTGCCATGCCTCTAGGAATTCCCTGGCTGTTCTCTGTTTGGCTAGCCAAAGGACACTACCATAAATCAAGAGCATTTCCGAACTGACAGCCAGACTACTGCGACCACTAGGACTCATAACAGCACACAAACTAACAGCCACTTTCAGACAACAACTCACAAGAACGAAGGACCCGATACCCAGCATGAGCTCAACTAATGTAGTGTACAAAATCCCATGCAAGGACTGCACAAAATACTACATAGGACAAACAGGAAGACAGCTAACGATCCGCATCCATGAACACCAACGAGCCACGAAACGACACGACCAGCTATCCTTAGTAGCCACACACGCAGATGACAAGCAGCATGAGTTAGACTGGGATAACCCTACTATTATAGGACAAGCCAAACAGAGAACAGCCAGGGAATTCCTAGAGGCATGGCAGTCATCCACAGATTCAATCAATAAGCACATCGACCTGGACCCAATATACCGACCACTGCAACGGACAGCTGGAACTGACAACCGGAAGCGGCAGAGACAAACCACAGAAGCGCTTCACGGGAGGTTCCCAAGCACTGAAGAAGTCACCAAGACAGGGGACGAAGCGTTTGCAACACAAATTCCCAGCTCGGCGAACAGAACCACAACAAGTTCCTCAGAATTTTATTCCACATGTAAACCACCTCTATATTAAAAATGCCCCTCATGTCTTTTAAAAATCTATCTCCTCTCGCCTTAAAATTGTACCCCTCTAATCTCCAAATCCTCCAGCCTAGGGAAACGATAATATCATTAACACTTTTATATGTCTCATTATTTATAAATTTATTTAATTTTTCATCCTCCTATGCTCTAGTGAAAAAATAGGCCTCACCAATATCCAGTACAACTTCACAATGACATCTCGTCTTCTACTCTCAAAGGACTGAGCAATGAAGTTTGCAGTGCTGGAAATCTTTTTCTACCACCCTGTGAAGCAAACTTCAAAGAATTATGTAACTGAACCCGAAAACCCTCTGTTCTACAACACTATCCAAGGCCCAATCATTTATTGCATAATTACGTCCTTGTTTGTCTTGCAGATTTCAATGTTGAGAAGTTGAGATTATAAAGTGACAAAGTGGCAGGAAATGAGAGAGAGATGAAATAAGACTGGCAGACAACACAGCGAGACAGAAAATCTCACGCAAAATGGTTAAGAATCAGCGCAGGTTCAGACCTTGCTTATAGGCACACATTATGTTCTCAGAAAAAGTGAAGACTGCAGATGCTGGAAAGTCACAGATGAAAAATATGAAGGGTTTACACCCGAAAAGTCGGCTCTCTCGCTCATCAGATGCTGCACGTTTCCAGCACCACACTTTTGAACATAGATCTTGCTTTGCCTAGTGTGTAATTCAGGAATGTGAAGTTTCGGCGCATTCGTCATGGGTGAACATATGTTAGGGGAAATTGGTTTGGATGGGTCACTCTTCGGAGGGTCTGTATCTACCTTCGTGTAAAAACGGGTACTTTGGCCGAGCAAGTCTATACCAGCTCTCCGAAAAGTAATCGACCCGCACCATTCCCCTAAACCATTATCCTACCCCTAACTAATGCACCTCAGATACATATCCATGAACACTATGCACAATTTAGCATGGGCAAGTCAACCAGCTAGCCAGCACATCTTTTGATTGCGGGAAGAAACCCACGCAGACAGAGGGCGAATGCGTAAACGCCACACAGGCAGTCGCTTGAGGGATGGAATCGAACTGGGTGCTGACCACTAATCCACTGTGACGCCCTCACTGGACCAGTGTGGCGAATTATCCGTTACTATCAATATCTGATCAAAGTATGAACTATAGCCGAATTACAATCGTAATTAACGGAAATAACACAGTTCTAACAAAGAGACACTGAATTTAAAATTGTGAATGATTTCTCAATCCAAATACTGCAACATCTCCTGAGTTTCTCGGGCAATTTATTTTTTCTGTCACAGACAGATGTTTGCTCTGTTATTGAACGTTTACCAGCAACGTTGTGAGTTAGAGTGCTGCTGTTTGGAGAGAGACATCCGTCTGAAGAGTTTTGCACATTGTCTCGAGATTGGATATGGGATTCTGTGGCTTTGTCTCTCATGGCTGTTGACATAACTACAGTTCCTGGGGAGGGGGAAACCGCTCTGTCTGCTGTCACAGGCTTTCTGGGTGACCAGTAAATGCCTGAAGCGACGTTGGGATCATTGCTGTTAGAGCAGCTGGGAAGGCCATGAATCAATGACACCGCACCAGGTTATAGCCCAACAGGTTTATTTGGAATTACAAGATTTTGATAGCTACCTGAAGAAGAAGCAGAGCTCTGAAATCTTAGACTTCAAAATAAACTTTTTGAACAGTAACCTGGTGTGTAGTTATGAACTTTGTCCGCCCAGTGCAACACCAGCTCCTCCACATTTTTGCCATCAATGAAGTAATGCATCCAATGAGAGTGAGTGAGGGGTGGGACTGGAGCGGTAGGTTGCCAAGCCAATCGGAATGAATGATGGACGGGCCTGCCGGGCAGAGTGGAAGGGAACTGGTCCTCCAGCCAATGAGAGCGAATTGGGGCGGGGATATAATGACAATTCCACAGCGTTCATGAGAGCTTTCTGCTCCAATCAAACCCAAACATTTCCAATTTCATTCATCTCCATTTTACAACCAGCCTTTCGGTTTTTGTGTGTTCTTCTGAACTCTTTTTTAAATTATGTTTCAGATTTCTGATGAACGAGCCACACGGAATATTTACAGGATTTATGGACAGGACCGTGATTCAGCAGTTTGCAATGCTACCTCAGCGCCACTGTCTGTGAGCAGTTTGCACTTTCTCCCCGTGTCTGCGTTGGTTTCTTCCCACAGTGCACAGCTGTGGAGTTTAGATGGATTACACATGGTGAATTGTAGGGTTATGGGAAGTGTGGGAGGACAGCAGTCTGTTTGACATGCTGTTCTGTGGGTCGGTGCAAACTTTATTTTGACCTCCTTATGTACTGTCGGGATTCTATGCGTTAATTTAATTGGGAAACCAGGTTTTCCCACATTTGTCAATGCATTTATGTTATGAGACCCCTGTCGATCCGCTGAATTATTGTCCACGTGTAGAACATATGAATGGCTTAACCCGATGGGATTTTTCCTTGCATGTTCAAAATTCATGCTGTTATAAAGTGGCTGACTGTCATGATTCTACTCTGTTGTTTGCTTTGGAAATGTGAGTATTTTGGGAATACTCTAATCTTATTTCGATATACCCTGACGTAGTCGCAGCAGAGAGACATCTACCACTCTGACTGCATGAAAGGATGCCAAAACATAACCAATCTTCTGACTCTCCAGCAGTTTCACTCTGTGAAGTGCTAATCATGTACAGCTGTTGTTAGACTGTGATCAAGCACTCATATCAACTCACTGCACAACAGTGTTTTCGCACTGGGAGAGAGCTGGGAAGTAATCTCATCTAAAAAAAAAATCTTGTTAGACTGTGATCAAGCAGTCATCTCAACTCACTGCACAACAGTTTCTCACACTGGGAGAGAGCTGGGAAGTGACTGCCTGTGATATCAAGAGAGCATTGGATGGAATATTGATCAAGGAACAAAATTCGAAACAGTGTGAAACGTTGGAGACATCCTTAACACAAAGAATGGTAGTTGTGCTTGCTGGAGTGCAACCATTTCAGCCCTGTAATATCACGGCAAGCATTCCTGCGGATGGCGTCTTCTGCTCAAACACGTTCACCTGCTTCATCAGTGAACTTGACGACATCATAAATTCAGAAATTGGCAAACTCCCTGATGATTGTACAATGCTCAGCAAAATTTACTATTTTCCAATTACTGAAATTGTCCATATTAACGTGGTGCAATACCTTGACAAGATTCAGTCTTGCACTGATTACCGACAATTTCCAGGCAATGTTCATCTACAACAGCACAAAATCTAGTCGTCCTCCATTGACATTCAAGGGCATTTTCAGCACTGATTTCACGATGATAAACACGTTCATAGGTACATCATCCAGATCCTGAACTGGGCCCACCATTAACCTCTTGTGACTACAAGAGCGGAGAGGTTCGGATATCTACAGTGACTTCACAAAGCCTGATGTGCACGTGCCAGTGTTGGACTGGGCTGGACAACGTCAGAAGTCACACGACACCAGGTTATTGTCCAATAGTTTATTTGAAACCACGAACTTTCTTTGCGTTGTTTCCTCATCAGGTGAAGTGGATGGAAGCACACAGAAACAGGAAACGTGTGATTTGAAATAGACCTCCAGAACTAAGCAGACCCTGTAATCCGGGTACAAATCAAAATATTGACTCAGGGAATCAGTTTGTTCACTGCAAAGAAACAATGTGCATGGTTAGAGGTAGAAGACAGCGGACTGATATTGAGTGAGATTCTCATTCTTAGAGCCGGTGTAGAGAGAATGGTTAATTAGCTTCCCTCTGAACTGCATCAATTCTGCGATTCTAACTCCATCAGCCACTTTTCAAAATTCACCCATTTCACCATTGCTGCACAGTGGCAGTAGTTTGTATGAACAGTCTGATGTATTTCAACAACCTCCCCAGGATGAATCAAAACGTATTTCACAAAATTATAATTATACAATCCTGGCCAAACAAGTCCACACTGGCCTTACGAAGTGCATCTGACCCAGACCCACATTACAGTTCCCTGAACTAACGACCTGAACTACACATCCCTGGACACTACAGGCAATTAAGAATGGGCAATTGGAACTAACCAGTACGTTTTGGACTGTAGGAGGAAACTGAAGCAAACAGAGGAAACCAATAAAGACACAGAGTAAACGTACAAAATCCACACGACAGTCTCCCAAGACAGCA
>NW_025212589.1:24879-27443 GCF_004010195.1 Chiloscyllium plagiosum | reverse complement strand
ACAAGAAATCATTTAAAATCAACTGTGAGGGAACCATGCTCGGTATTGATGAGAGATAGAATGTATATAAAGGATCCATTTTCATGAGCAGAGAGATTAATAATATGGCAATGGTCGATTGAAAAAAGATCCACTTTTATCGCGACTTTCAGCTCCTCTCCAATCACAGGCACTGAAGCACCTTTGAAGCAGATGTGTCATTGTCAATAATGATGTGCTCATCAGGGCAGTTTGTTCAAACAGAGATCAGAAAAGGAAACTCAGAACTGGAACTGGAGACAGCAGTGAGATTCTGTTTTACTTTAAAAGTTTGCTCTGCTCTACTTTAGATCCAGAATAGTGAACGACCGGAGATCCCAATCTCAGGGGAAGTGGTTACCCACTTAAGAAATAAATGAGGAGGATGTTATCACATTGAGAGGGTAGCAAGTATGTAGAAGCATTTACAGCCAAGGCCTGTCAAGACTGGGTATATTCAAGGCTTCAATTATCTCTCTGTTAATAGCATTGAGCAAGGGGCAGTGTAAAATATGTCCAAATCTGCTTACAATACACACGCGTGGGAGAGCATGTTATGATGAGATCGTGCCAATATGCATAGGCATATAGATAGATTGGATGAGTGGGCAAAAACTTGTCAGATGCAGTTACATGTCCGGATTGTGAGGACATGCACATTGGTCGGAAGATTCAAAAGACAGAGTACTATTAAAATCGAGAGAAAGTAGAAGAAACGTGTGACACAGAGGAATTTTATACATGGCACAAAGTTTAGGATCATATTATTTCTCTGACAAAAATGTTGGCTCCCTTTCCGATTGCAAACAATGAAAGAGATAGTTTCCCAGGAAAGAAAAAATTACTGAAACTAATAGCCGAATCGTAAATTTAGAAAAGACTTGGAACGTTCCAATGGACGACGTTGATGTTTATGGCTCTCTAACATTTGATTACAATGGGGCTGGGTGTGTGAAATAGGGGGGCTGCGGAGTGGAAGTCAGATTACCCATGATTACTTCATGCTTCATCTGTCTTCGTCATTTTTACGGTTTATTTCGCACTTTAGTTCCCGTGAGTGCCCTTGTAAACTATACCCGCTGGTGACTTATTTCCCTGGTTGTTCTTCATTACGATTCGAAATAATTCAACATTCGTTTCTCCTGAATCTCGGTAATCTCTGATCAAATATCACCAGAACCTCGATATTTTCCACGTCTGTCTGTCTTCGTGGAATATTAATTGATCCGTCACTGTGTTACTGTTGTACAAATCAAGAACAAATCAAACAGCATCAATAGCATCTAAGATGTAAACGCAGATAACTGCAGCCGCTCCCCAGAGCACTGCCAACTGTGCGATCACAGAAGCATACATTGTACAGCCAGGAAACTCAAAACAATACAAACACTCTTTTGGGCTGCGGACCTGGTTGTATTTCTCAATCAGAAATCGAATTTTACATCGGTGATCTCAACAGTTCCCTCACACAAGGAACTGACTGATGCTGAAGACGGAGGATAAAGTGTGGACTGTAGATAGTGGAGATCAGAGTCAAGAGTGTGGTGCTGGAAAACACAGCAGATCAGGCAGCATCCTAGGGCTAGCAGAATCGACGTTTGGGCCGAATGCCTGATGAAGTATTCATGTCAGAACCATCCATTCTCCTGCTTCTTGAATGCTGCCCAATCTGCTGTACTTTTTCAGCAACGCACTCTCCATTTCTCCCCACTGTCACACAATCCAAGCTTCACGCCACGGAATCAGCGACACTCAGTGTCATGAGTCAACCTGGCAGTGGTGTTTCGTGTCATGTTGATCTTCAAGAATGTGTATCGTGAGTTGTCTGTCCTTTATAATGTTTCCTGCAGTCACTACAGGCAACATTGTTTGTCCAAATTTGTCCTGCCTTTGATGGGTATTTGGTCCATTTTTTGGTGAGTTGTTGTCAAATGTGTCTTTCGGTTTATGCTGTCCCATACATCCGAGTGGCCAGAGGAGTCTGGCTGTACGTGCCGAGACATGCTTTTATCTATAATGTGGAGAGCTTGGTTTGTTGGGTAATAGCATTTCCTCCTGGCATTGGTTTTGACAATGAATGTGCGGGAATATCTATTGTTGCAAAATAGATATTTCTGGAGGATCCACTAAACAACACAACCAGCTGTTCCGAGTAGCAATGCACAGCGATGACGAGGACAACAGATTCGACTGGGACAACACAAAAATATTAGGGCCAACTAAACAGAGTGCAGCCAGAGAATTTCTAGAATAACGAGACTGATCCAATGACTCCATCAAAAAACATGTTGATCTGGACCCAACATACTGGGACATGCAAAGAACGACAAGCACCAGCAACTGAAAGCAGTCGGAAATAAATTAAACCAATTCGAAACGCTTCAGGACAGCAGCGTTTTACACTAGTTTCATCTGCCTTGAGGATATCACCGAGAAACGGGAGGAAACGGCCGCCAACCAACTTCCCGAAACCACCGAACATCCCCACACCATCTGCACCCTTCACCGGAACTGCAGATCTTTACACAAACCTTGAAACCCTGAAA
>NW_025212589.1:12058-23330 GCF_004010195.1 Chiloscyllium plagiosum | reverse complement strand
GAGAAACTTCTCCGATATTGGGTGCAGATAAAGTTTGAAGCAAAAAAAAAAATCATCACCTTCGAGAGCATATTAACCTTAAAAATTGATTGTTTCCTTTCTGCGTTTGTTTTGCAAGGGTTATGTGGAGTAACATGGAACAAATGCGCATTACTGATACTCGGATTTGAATGAAGGTTCCTGCGGCCACAATGCAGTGGACGAGCCACTATACGATCACATGATTAAATAACCAACTGTAAAATCAATAAATGCAATGTCCGAGGTTGGCGAGGAATAGCACCACATGCATAAGAGGATAACCTAATGAGATTGGGTTGTGTCGTCATCTTCGATGTCCTCAGTGGCTGTGGAGATTCCATCATTGAGAATGTTGAAGACTGAGTTCGATAGATTTCAAGAAAAGATTAAATGTACAGACGTAGCACACAAATTGTTGAAATGTGGGTTTCAATAACAACGAAGTTTCACATCGTTACTTTACCAGTGCCTCGAGACAAGGTAGCAACTAACGTTGCACACTTCAATCACACCGGTTTCCAGGTCTGGAATCATAGAAATTTAGTCACGCAATGGCGAAGATCCGATCGGAAATTGAGAGTGGAATGGACGCGTGAATTTCTCCTCTTTCGGCCAGTGACCAAGTCCGCAAGCATGCAGTCCTTCTATGAAGGCAGAGAGGCGCGTGAAACGCCCAGGCTGGGAGCTCCAAACTAGGCCGGCGCAACTTCTGTTGACATGGAATAGGGAGCTGTGGGAGACGAGGCTGGGAGATCTAACCTCTTCTGGATACACTTTAATTTACGGCGCAGGAAACTTTGGGTTGATGGAACGTTTCCTGAGCGATTTTAATCTGAACTGAAATAGTTTTTGGTAGCATACATTTTTGTGGATTGAGGGAGGATTTGTCCCAGGGAATTGTCACAATTATAAATAAACATTTTGCAAAAACTGAACTCGTCTAGGACTATCTGTGCATTGTGAAATGGGCGAAATATCAGTGCAGTCTGACATTTCTCATATTCTGACTCTGCAGTCGGTTAATTTTCTGGAAGGAATTTTAAAAATCTTTTATGTGTTATTCAACTCCCTGCTAGCTTGTTCTGGTCTGGTCATTGATGTAACATAAACAACCGAAAATTAATATGATGTTGGGATTCGTTTCGAGGTTCCCTCGAAATACGGAAGAACAATGGGAGAGCAAAGGTGAAATTTTTCAGAATAGCAGTGATCAAATTGAATGAATGGGCAAGCAGAGGGTGAAAGGAAGCTTCATGGGGATAAATGTCTTTTCTTTGCCAATGAAACTACCTGCGTCACAAAGTGTCTCACCTGGACTGACAGGAATGGAGTTTATAAGTCCTTCTCCATAGAGTGAGGCGAGGAGAATGTAAACACAGCAAGCTCCAAAAAAACAGAAATATGTGTTCTTTTCTGAACCTCAGTCCTGGACTGACTAAGATGACCTTTGGAAAATTATTTTGCACCATGTCAGAAGAGGACTTACACTTTCGACCACGGAAACCAAATTACATATCAAGATAAAGTCATACCACTTTATTCGCTACATCCCCCCTTTTGACACATGGTCCTCACTGTGTGTTAATTGGCATGGAATGGGAATAATGATTGCGTTGACAGGGTTTACCAATGGGGCCACACCACACCCATTCCCTCATTCTGCACCCTGCCATTGTCTATTCACGCTTGTCCTTCGGCGTGGCCTGCGACTCGACCTCCCAGAAGTCTGCTTTGGATTACAAATATTTGACGTGCACATGTCAACTGATCACTTGGCGGCTGCTGGGCTGCCGTCCTTCCCGCTGAGTTTGCATTCGCATTGCCTTGATAAATGGAATCGTACTTTTTTGTGTGGGCTTCACATTTACAGACAGCGAATGATTTAGTCGGTAGGACCTCTTCCAGGAGGTCAGAAGTCAGAAGCCACGGTGTATTTTGGGCTTTCCAGAGGAGGTCAAGAAGCCCCTGGGTTTCCACAGAGTTCCACAATTATGTACAACCCCGTATGCATATCTGCTGTCTGTGTAAATATTCACTATCCTTCACTCAGCCAATTTACATGCCTCAGTCAAGGCAATCAGCTCCACTGCTTGAGCTGACAGATGACAAGGGAGTGATTCCGTTTTGACTACCTCATGAGTAGTTACGACAGCATACCAAACACAATTCTGGCCTATCCGTTTGCTCCTGAATGCTGACCCATTCGCAAAAAAAAAGCCATATCATGATTCTGAGTTTTTGAATCCTGCACGTCTGGTCTTGGGCTGCAAATTTTATTAGTTACAGCGACACAGTCATGTGAGTCTCCGTCTCCTTCTGTGGGGAGAAGGCTACCCGCATTACGGACGTTACATCTCGTTATTCTAATGTTAGGCATTTCCAATAGCACAGTATTGTTTCTGAGCCCCGACTGTGTCCCTGGACGCTACAACAAACTTTTTCAGCTTCAGCCACGGCTCGCAGGCATACAGGCAATCCTGCCGCTACGGGGTCTAAGTTTAGCCAAAATGTAAGCTTCATGCCTCAATTTTCCCACATTATCCTGCATCAGCACAGATGCCATGCATCTACTGTTTGTTCCAAAGGCTTGTTTGGATTCGGAATCCCCAGTGTAGGTATGGTTTGGAGCGCGATTTTCAATTCAACTGGTACGGTCTCTGGTTCTGCATCTCCTAGTCATTGGAAATTTCATTTCGGGGGCCTCAAGGGTTGTATAATGTGGGAATAAAAATTCTACAGTAGGAGTGCATGACCAAAAATAATAGCAATTGTTTCTTCGTGTGAGGCTTTGGAATTTGCTGGATTGCTTGAACTTAGTCTTGACCAATGGCCTTCCATTGTTCAGACAAGAAGTGACCTAAGAACTACCCCTGTTGTTGCACAATTTGTAATTTTGCGAAACTAGCTTTGTGTCCATTCCTGGCTATATGGCAGAGCAACACAGGCGTATCTTTCTCACATCAGATGCGCTGACCCCGGGGTTAAAACAAGAATCTCCAGACTCCAGCATCGAGCCTCATTAATTATGGTGGGGGACTCACAGTCATCTTGACAAAGTTGCTTGAATGTATATGATTTGCCTTTAAGTGGAAAAGTGAACCAGAAGTGACTTTCTGGGTGTACCGGTACACTAAAGAAGACATTTGCTAAATCCATAGCAGAGGACCATTTACTGTCCGTTGGAATTTGAGCTAATATAGTACAAGGGTTAGGAACATTTGGGGCGGGCAGAACAACAGCATCGTTGACTACCTGCAGGTCTTGAACAAAGCTCCGTTTCCCTGATTCACCTGGAATGTTTGCCTTTTTGACCGGAACAATGGGGCCTCTCACCGGTGATTATCCACAGGGAATTATCACTCAAGCCTTCAGAAGGGATGCAAAGTAGTATCCTTTGAGAGCCTCGGGTTTTAAAGAGTCTTGTGTTCTGCAAGGACGATACTCAGATTTCGGAGTTATTCTTATGGGGTTCACAGCTTCGTATGAACCCCACATCACGTTTGCCTTTTGCCCTGCACTCAGTAGGGACCCTTCTTAATCTTGGGTCCGAGACATCTACCATAGCTAATCGCCAGGCTACCTCTTGGCGGGGTTCACCTGGACTGCTCTATCTGCCTGAGTTAGCCAATTTAGTTTCTTCATATCTGTCCTTATATCTCATTGAATCAGATACGAACATCGTCGCTGAAGACACAATCTTTCGTTTTTTTGTGCCTGCTGTACCCATCGTCTCAAATCCTGCCACCTCTCGCTGGATGCCTTCGCTAATGGTACGTGAGGAAAGGTGCCTTCCACATCAAAAGGATAGGGTCTACTTGCCGTCACAGATACTTTGGATAAGTTTACACTGACTGCACATCTGTGATCATTCCAATAAACTTCGCACAATACTAACTGATCTGCTTTAACCAATCTCCTCAAACAATCCTTCTTATATGATTTGTAAGGGCCATCACGGTGTATGTGTGCTGTGCAGTGCTGCATCACCCCAGCAAGAAAATATGTGTTAATGGAAATAACATGGTTACTTGATTGCTGGGCGAGTGAATCGCTTACTGAACGTTTGGTTCTCTGGCTTAATCGCCACTCATAGACATGCATCGTGGTCCTGTGTCGTAATTTACAGCTTGTAAATCTTCTTTTCGTATTACCTGCAAGCCTGTCAGGGTACTGCACAACCCGACCCCAACCTCACAATTTGATCGCGAGCTATCTGATTTTAAGGACAGATTTCCGACAATAGGAATGAGAATTGGAATGTTTCACCATTACTGGTTCCGCACAATAGTGGTGCGGTTAAGCTCTCTCGTATCACTCCTGATGCATCCACTGCATCGACTTTCTCAACTGTGTTGATTTAAGGACTGACTATGTTGCTCCTGTATCTACCAAAAAGGTAAATAGCTCACCTTCCACAAATAATGCATTTTCCCTTGATGCTAGAATTCGCTTCTTCTTATCAACACCTCAAGTTCAGGGGCCTGAAACATTCGAGTTACTTTCCAGATACGGAGTTTTGTTTTCTCATTCCTTGACTGTTGATATGGTAGTTTACTGGCCTTGTAAGTCTGCTATTATTTCGGCTTAACTTTACATTTTTTTTCAGTCTATCTGCAACACTTGCCTCTTCAAAGTTAGGTACTTACTTATTTGTTTCCCTGTGCTTATATTGGTTTCAAAATAAATGTTGATTTTCCATTACAATGAACATCACATTATTTTACAGGTCGCGGCAACAGCCAGGACCGAAGTGCCTGTACTGAATTGTAACGTTCTATGTTGTAAGTTACATTTCCTGCTGGTTTCCGATATCTCTCCTTACTGTGGAAGCTTCTCGTCACATCTTCCAGAGATTTGTCTGCACTTCATTTAATCGAGGCAACTGTATTTCCTGCTCAGAATGTGAACTTTCTCCAATAGAGAGAGGAAAATAATGTCAGTGACAAAGCTGAGATCACTTACGTTCTGTCCAGAATCAACAGAAACTATCCCGATATTACAGTCTCCTGTACTTCAACATTACAATGTGTTCCCACCGTTCTGTGCCTCTGCCTGTATTCCTGATGAAGGGCTGTTGCCCGAAACGTCGATTTTACTGCTCCTCGGATGCTGCCTGAACTGCTGTGTTTTTCCAGCGCCACTCTAATCGAGACACTGTGTTCCCAGGCAATCATTTCAGTTTCTGGTCTGCTGCTTTGCTCTTCAAGACACAACACAAGCTGGAAGACCGGCAACTAATTTTCTACCAACAGACCATGCAAACATTAGGACACAACATCGAGTTCGATCATTTTAGAAACCGTCCGCCCTCTTCCACATTCTTCGTCCACCCGCCCTACCCATCAGTTCCGAAGACGGATCATTGGACTTGAAACGGTAACTTTCCTTTCTCATCAGAGATGGACAAGAGCTGCTGATTTTGTTCAGACCTTTTGGCTTAGATTTAGGAAGAATGCTTTCACCCATAGAGTACTGATTATCTGGAAATCATTATCTGAATATGTGGCAAAGCTAAGTATCATGAGAACGTTTTAGCAGTCTGTAACCGAACACTTGATGAGCCAGAGCACACGTGGCAAAGGACCAGGTACCGGAAAGTGTGACGAGGACAGACAGGCGCGAGATGGGTATCCTGAATGCAATGCGTCAAAGGCAAACTTGTGTGCTTTAAGCTCGTTGCGTGCGCGGCTCTGTGGCGCAATGGAAAGCGCGTTGGACTTCTACATCTCTATACAAGTTGCTATTCAAAGGATGTGGGTTCAAATCCCACCAGAGTCGAGTTTTAATTTATGTATTGCAAAGTGGTCAGACCAGACACGGCTGTCATCTGAAAACCCAAAACTTTTCGTGCAGAAACCCACTGTCTCAAAACGGAACATTTTCCTCTCACAGATTTACATTTTCGAAGTCTATTTATGATAGAGATCGATAAATATCTGCTAGCCACTAGGCAACACGATGACGTGGATGGGCTGGAAAAAGACTTAACATTGTTGTGTCAGCCATGATGATATCGAATGACGTGGCGGGGCAGGATCGGTGTTAAGAATGGCCTCCTTCTGCTCCTTTGTGTCTGTGACATTTCTGGCCCAGGTTTTTAAACAATCACAATGAGGACAATATGAAATAAACGCCAAGTAATATTTTGGTCTCACCTCCACCTCGCTTCCCTCCCAGCTGGAATAGACAGCTCTTGTTTCAGCTTTAGATCAGACAGCAGAGGATTCTCACAAGTTCTCCTTCAGTTTGAATGTTCCTTCACTTAGGTTTCCAAGTGGACAAAAGGAGCAAGCAATTGCATGGATTCAGGGGATTCAGGGGCAGATTTCCCCTTTGCTGGGCTGGAATTCTGCCCAAGGTAATAAACGTGAATTTCTGACATTTTGAACCTTACTCTGGATTCTTGCGACTTTACTAATTAAACTGAATTTCAATTTGCCTTTGCATAACATTATCCGAATTTCACTGTTTATGAAATTCCACATGCTCGTGGACGTAGTATGCTGAACATTGTTGATGTTGTGTGCAGTGTGAGTGGATGTATCATATGAACATGCCAAAGGAAGTTGGTGAAATGTCAGTGAATCGAGAGAAGGAAAATCCCAAGACAGTGGCGACATAACATCAACGCAGGAAGCCACGGAAAACGTACGCAGTATTCAATAAAATCGATTTTCACCACATTTTCTGTGCCATTTTCCTGAAGTTGATGCTTCATAATCGGTGATTCATTATCAGTATAACCTGCTCTGCACTATGTTTCATTTCAGGTCAACAGAAAAAAATGAGTAATTGAGTTGAGAGTCCCAGTGGTAAGATCAGGAGACGTTTGTCATATTTAGACGGCAGATCCAGCGGTGTAATGAGTTAGCTTGCTGTAGTTGCATTACAGGATGGCAGTACATGCATTGCCAACATTGCGCATTGGAGTTTCGTCAGGTGTTTGTTTTACTGATAGTAAACAGATATGATTGCACCTTTAAGCTGAAGAACAGTTCAAACACGGAATATTACACCGCAATAAAGAGCTTTTGGCACTAACGTTGCACAGACCTGTGATACCAATCTGAAGTCCATCTGACCAGCATTTTGGCATTATAAGCCGGAAATGTATCCAATGATCATTTACTTGCCCTGAAGGTTGGTGGGTCTACGACTGTTGAAGGCAAGGCGTTCTGCATCCTTACTACTCTCTGAGAAAGTAATCGACCTCGGCATCTATCACACTCACATTGCATCGAGGTGCCATTTTGCCAACCATCACCATTTGAAGAAAAAGGCCTTCACTGTCCACCTGAAAGCAACCTCTGATCATCTTTTATGTCTCTATTAATTCACGTCTCAAAATTCTTATCTCAATCAAAAACAGCCTCAAGTCCCCCAGCCTTTCCTCGTAAGACCTTCCCTTCACAGAAGGCAACATCCGAGGAAATCTCGTCTACAACCTTTCCAATGCTTTCACATCCGTCCTATAATGTGGCGACCAGAACCGCAAACAACTCGACAAGTTTGCCATACCAGACAAATTTCTGGAGCTGCAAAGGGATCGTTTGGCCCTGAAACTAAATCCCTCTCCCAATAAAAACTAACACACTGTGCTCATTGCAAACAAATCCATCAACGTGTGTGTTAACTTTCAGAGTTTTATGTACATGGACACCGAGATCGCTCTGCTCATCTAAACTTCCAAGAATATTACAATTAGCCCAGAACTTTTTATTCTTGTTGCTCATTCCAAAGTAAATCACCTCACACTTTTCCACAATAACCTCCATATGCCACCTCTGAGCCCCGATCTGCAGATTATTCATGTCCGTCTGTAACCTGCAGCAGACTTCGGCACTGTTGACAACTCCATCGACTTTGTGTGTTCTGCGAATTTACTCATCCATCATCCCATGCTCGAACCCAGGTCATTTATAAAGGTGACAAACAGCAGTGGACCCGAAAAGGAACTTTGTGGTACACCATGAGTAACTGAACTCCAGGATGAATATTTTCCATTAACTACCACACTCTGTGTTCTTTCAGCGAGCCACCTACTGATCTAAACCGCGAAATGACCCTCAATCCCATGTCTCTGTATTTTATGCAACAGCCGACCGTGCATTCGTGAAAATCATATCCACCATGTTAACCACTTTACTCTCATCCACTTGTTTGTTGACCTTTTCAAAGAGCTCAATAAAGTTTGTGAGGCACAACCTGCTATTCGCAAAATCGTGTTGACTGAAGCGAATCAACTTCTTCCTGCTTAGGTGATCATAAATCATATCTCTCATAACCTTTCCCAAAACTTCACCTTCAAGGAAATACAGCTCACTGTTCTATAATTTCCAGCGTTCTCCCGACTCCTCTTCGTGTAGAAGGGGACAATATTTGCTGCACTCGAGTCTTCTCGCACGAATCACATAGACACTGACGAACTAAAGTTGGTAGTCAAAAGTTCTGCAATCTCCTCCCACGATTCCCAGAGAATCCTATGATACATCCCATCAAGCCCAGGGGACAATCTCTTTTCAGGCTTTCAAGAATTGCTGACTACTCGTCTTTATGAATATCAATTTCGTTTATTCTAACATATTGCATCTCAAAATCCTCTTCGACAGCATTGTCTTTTTCATTTGAGTTATGATGAAAAATATACATTCAGCGCCTCTCCTATCCTCGGACTCCGTTGACGACGTCCTCCTACTGTTCTTGACAGGCCCTAATCATATCCTAGATATTCTTTTCTTCTTGAAATGACAAGAGAAAGCTTCAGGGTTTTAAATGACCCTGCCAGCTAAAGACCTTTAATGTCCCCTCTTTGCTCTGAGTAGCTCTCTCTTTTGGCCCTTCCTTGCTAGCTTTTAATTTTCAAGTTTCAGCTTTCATATTACATGTTACATGCACCGCCTTCTCCATCTTGACAAGAAATTCAACATTTTGAGTAAACATTGCTCCCTGTCTCAACCTCATATTCCCTGCATGACACACACACACACTTATCAAGGACATGCATGAGCGCCTCCCTGAACAAGCTCCATATTTCAGGTGTGCAAAACCCCTGCGTTTACTTTTCCATCTGGTGAATCCTAACCCTTGCCTGATCGCATCATACTGGCCTTTCTCCCAGCGGTACCTCATGTTCTGCGATATATATATATATATATATATATATATACACCTATCCATCACTAAATAAACATGCCAAATTGTGGTCACTACCACCAAATGGCTCAATCATCTCCAAATCGAACAGTTGACTTGCTTCATTACGCAGAACCAAATCCAATATATTTTTGATTCTTGTTGGCCTATCTACATCCTGCGTCACGAAACCCTCCTGCACACATTGGACAAAGACTGACCAATCAGAGCTCCTCAAACAATAACATTTCCAATCAACATTTGGAAAGTTAAACTTCTCCACTACAACTACCCTGTAACTTCCGTTCCTATCCAGAATCATCTTTGAAATCTTTTCCTCCATATCTCTAGAACATTTTGGTGGTGACCTCCACTTGCCTGATTTTAATCTCAGCCCATTCTCGTTCAGCAGATTGAGTCGGGTCCTCACCAAATATCCTTTCTGCTACCATTGACAAAAAATGCCACATCTCCCCCTTTTTAACGACTTCCCTGTTCTTACTGAAAAATCGAAACTGAGGTGCCAGGAAGAACCATTCATTTCAGTGCTCCACTCATGTCTCTGAAATGGCCACAATATTGAAGTCCCAGTGAACAACCCATGACACCTGCTTTATCCCAGATGCTCCTAGCGGTGAAGTAGACAGACTTCAAACCACCTTCATCCTTGCCAGCATTCACTCGCAAACCCGAAAACCTATTTTTGTCCTAACCACTCAAAACTTCCAGCAAACTGCAGCTGAAATTCGGGTTCCCAATCCGCTGCAGAATTCGTTTAAACCCTCCTGAGGAGCTTTAGAAATTATCCACTCAGGATGTTGGTACCCTTCCGGGTCAGGTGAAGACCATCTTGTTTGTAGAGGTCCAACCGACTCAAGAATGAGCCCCAACTATCCAGATATCCAAATCCCTATCACCTGCACTATCCTTACAACCACGTGTTCATCTGCTCTCTCCCTATTCTTTCCCTCACTATAACGTGGCATGTGTAACCAATCAGAGAGAACAACTCTGTTTGATCGAGATCTAAGATGTCACCCTGGATCCCTGAATTTCTGCCATACATCCACATCACTTTTATTACATATGTTGTTAATGCATATGTGAAACATGACCTCGGGCTGCTCCCCCTCCCCGTAAGGATCCTGAAAACACGCTGCGAGACATCACAAACCTTGGTAGCTTGGAGGTATCACATCAATCATGAGCCTGCCCTGTACCCACTGAAGCTGCAATCTGTCCCCCTCACCATGTAGTGCCCAATAACTATTGCTCTCCTCCCCCTCCCCTACCCTTCTGCTCACAGGGACAAACACGGTGCCAGAGATCTGTACCCCATGGTTTACCCCTCGTAGGACATCCCCCAAAAAAGTAACAAATACGGTATGCTTGTTACAGCTGGGCACAGCCAAAGTGGATGCCTACACTGGCTGCATGTTCCCTTTTCGTCTCTCGACTGTATACGATCGACCTTTTTCTTGTACCTGAAGTGTAACTGCCTCCCTATAACTCCTCTCAATTCACCTCAGACTACCCAAAGATCCAATGTTCAGCTCCAGTTCCATAAAGCTGTTGCCAAGGAGATGGAGTTCGGTGCAATTCCCGTAGATTCAAATGTCACGGACATTACTGTAAACTCTAAGCTCTTACATTCTACAGGAAGAACATTCAAATGGCCGACTATCCATTTCTAATGTTCTGAATTCACACACACACACACACACACACACACACATATGTGTGTGTGTGTGTGTGTGTGTGTGTGTGAATTCAGAATATTTGGAATTGGTTGGTCGGCCATTTGAATGTTCTAGGAGAAAATGAGGACTGCAGATGCTGGAGATCAGAGCTGAAAATGTGTTGCTGGAAAAGCGCAGCAGGTCAGGCAGCATCCAAGGAACAGGAGAATCGACGTTTCGGGCATTAGCCCTTTGTCAGGAATGAGGAAAGTGTGTCCAGCAGGCTAAGATAATAGGTAGGGAGTAGGGTCTTGGGTGAGGGGCGTTGGAAATGCGAAAGGTGGAGGGAGGTCAAGGTGAGGGTGATAGGCCGGAGTGTGGTGGGGGCGGAGAGGTCAGGCAGAATATTGCAGGTTAGGAAGGCGGTGCTGAGCTCGAGG
>NW_025212589.1:8546-11084 GCF_004010195.1 Chiloscyllium plagiosum | reverse complement strand
CATGTGTGTGTGTGTATGCATATATATTTAATATTTAATATATATATGTTTAAAAGTTGCAAAAGAACATTGAGTAAAACAGCATTTATTCAAAAAATATCTGATTTTGTGGAGTGTTCTGTCCTTGGGAAATACCTCAGTTACTTAAGACCACCCATAAAGACTCCCTTAGTGAATATTCATCACTCACTAGAGATACAGAGGTGATTTTTGAAGTCGATGACGTTTGTCATGTCGCTGACCCTGCGCTGTGTTAAATTCTGGAAAGGATGTTTAGCTCGTATCATATTACTAATTTTGCTGCAAACTCGCACAGTCCATTAAAACAATCCAAAAGTTATTAGGTTTATCTCATTGGACATTTTGCCTGTTATCAGAAAAGCTAGAATAGAAATGACAAAGTACTGCTATGAAGATTACAGAATTCAAACAGGAATTATTTTCGTATCTTGTCACTAGATATGGTTGCGGGAGATGAGTGAGCAGCAAATGGACTCACTCCCTTCTCTGTGATTGCAGCCAAAGTTTCTAATGCAACAGATGAAAGAACAAAGGTGCATCACATCGGCAGGTCTGTTGCAACTCACGATAGTGTAGTTTCACTTTGATTCTGGCCATCTCCTAAAGTATTAGCTGAATGGGGAGATGAGGATCCTGAAGGTATGCTGATACATTGCGCGAATTATTCCCACACTGTTGGCATCACTTTATATCATAAACCAGTTATGCAGCAGACTGTGCTAACCGGCTTCCTTTAATGCTGAGCTAACACAAACAGCTCAGTTCCTTTACATTTTATAGAAGTTCACGGAGAACAAGCTGTTAAAGCTTTCCTCACAATCAGCTTATTCTATACATAGTCGTGCTCAGTTGCAGGTGTTATGAGGTTTCTTTCCAATTAACGTTAACCAATTAGAGAGTGTGCACGTAACGTGTACCCATTCTGACCGCCCAGACTCCTTGTCCCGGTGAAATTCACTCCTTGTGTGTCTGCACGCATCTTTACAAATATTTTAGAATCAACTTCTGAATAATTTTTCCTGAGAAAAAGTAAGCATTTTCGAATTCAATAGCTGTAGAAAGAAAAAGAATGCGAGCTCCAAACTTCTCTTTATCATTCATCGCTGGTTTTCAAGTTCTATACTCTAGATATAGATCCATCCGAATGAGGTAATTTCCCTCCTGTTTACTCTCACCAAATTCACATCGCCTAGAAACCTTCTATACGGACACAACTCAGTTTTACCTGGTTTCACGCCACATGATCTATTGGTCTTTTCCACCATCCCATGAAACCCCGCTTTGTCTTTTCAAATGGCATTTTCCCCCACTACATCGTTGGCTTCCTTTCCATTTTTCTGTTTCCAAGTAAACGCTGTCCATTCTTCCTGACGTCTTTTCATTCCAGTCATCGGCATCCATGTCTTTTATCATCTGTTTATGTCCCAGTATAGTCCAGGTTGAGAAAGGATGCTGGGGCCAAAACAACACATGAAAACCCGCTCTAATGCTGTATACTACCATCACCAATGTAGGGAAAATGGGAGCTAGTTCAGTCAAAAGTGAATCCGTTGGTTGTTGCACAATGGATCAATCATTGATTGGGTCGTGACTGTTTTTCCTCACTTTTCTCCCCTGTCTGAACATGTGCTAAAGCAACACAATAAGGGAACATGGAATGCCTACAGTTCAGAAATTGCCTATTCGATGCAACACATGCACACAAATCCTCCTGGAATTAACCCTCACAGAACAATTCCTTACCCTTTTTCTCTTCATTTGCTCCTGAATAAGGCACCTTACTGACAATCGACCTAGTTGTCGGCAAATCATATCTCTGGCGCTGTTATGCAGCAGTGATAACCAGTGAGCCACCTTGCGGCCCTGCACAATTATTCAAGGCACATGCGGACGCGTTTGAAATGACAAAGACGTTCGACTTGTGTTGTTGCCCTTATCAGGAACAATAAATCCAGATTCCCTGACCAAGAAATTAACCCAAACCACAGCGGTGAAAGCGCTGTATGGTAACCACTAGTCGACTAGGAAGGACGGCATGTGCAATTGCGTCTTCTCTTAACAGCATAGGTTTCTTTTCCTGCGATGAGAAATACCTTCCAAAAAAGAGTGTTTGTGACACCGTGCTTTTAGAGCACAGAATAATACATTATGTCAGTGCCAGTCATCAAACATCCAAATATTCTCCTTTCCAATTCCCACTAATTGGCCCACAGGCTGATGTCTGAAGTGTTCATCTGAATGAGACTTTCCCTGCAAAGTTTTAATCTCAAACAAACCAGTGAATGAGACTGAAGTCAGATACCGTCAAATTTGTTCATGAACTGCGGGAGAACTGAACCTCATTTTGACCCATAGAGGGAACTATACAGACACATCTTTTGAAAATGACAAAGGCCTCAGGAGAGCCCAACTTCCATAAAATGAGGAATTGACACGTGTGGCCTCTTCGTCCTTCATGACTCGCTTTAAAACCGATTCTGTTTACATAAGCAGAGGGGTAAACAGGCGGGAGGCTGT
>NW_025212589.1:0-8465 GCF_004010195.1 Chiloscyllium plagiosum | reverse complement strand
GTCTGCCTATAAAATGACTTCCAGCTATTCCTTCAAAAATAATTCCTAACAACATGGAGAACGCACCTTCGGATGCTTGCTGCAATAGTTTCAAGGAAATTCAGCAAGGCTGTAGTGTGAATCGAGGTTACAACCCCGGGCTCGAACCACTGAGCTATGGCAGCACTAACATATGAAGCGTTTTGAGACTGACAAAAGATGATGACCTCTATCAGAAAAACTTCGGTCATCTCAGTTTTGTGATACAAGCTTCGTCTTGTGTGACAAAATACGACTTGAAACCCATTTCTTTGATCACGTCTTTGATATAACACTTTGTCAGCTTCCCAATATCTCATAATGTGACAGGTATCAACATTTGTTTAAACTCACACAAAGTAAAAGCTTTGAAGCTTCTTTTTTATAAAAGGCACGATGTAGTATTGATACCAGTTCATTACCCTTGATTTCAGCATGTATTGCAGGTTTTCTTAATCACTCGGTGAGTAATTCCTTTCCTTTTGCCTGGTGCGATTTACGTTGCCACGGGAATTCATAATTTATGGCTTTGGCAGGTGCCTTTTAGGCACCAAACGTGAAACAGTTCAAATCGTACATGCTCCGGAGCTTGGAATTCGAGGGAATGCAGAATATCTGAGAGTGCACTTTAAAACATAATCTTGGGTGTCGTGTCCGCTGGCTGGGTTGGCATACTATTGACCAGCTCTATTTGCTCTTGAGTGGGCTGGAGGACATGACAGTGATAGTTAGAGGGAAGACAGTCAAGAGATTTGTAGAAAATGATGAAAAATTTGAAATTTAGCTGCCCGGTGATGGGTGAGCAACCCTTGTTTTGAGTACTCCCACATGCAGGAGAGGTTTTGGAAGACCTCAGGATTACATCATTGGGTGCATAACCTGCAACTCCTTCCCTTCCACCCTGTGGGAGCCCTTGTGGAAAGATAAAGCTGCGAAGGCCGCAGTGCACATTTGCGAAAATGGGCGTTCGTAAAAATGCCATTCAGATAATGCACAATGAAACAGTGAACAGAACGCAAGTGCACCCTTGAATAGAAGCAGTGGGAGTTAGACCATAGAACATAGAACATAGAACATTACAATGCAGTACAGGCTCTTCAGCCCTCGACGTTGCGCCAACCTGTCATACCAATCTGAATTCCACCTAACCGACACTATTCCATGTACGTCCATATGCTTGTCCAATGACGACTTAAATGTACTTACAGTTGGCGAATCTACTACCGTTCCAGGCAAAGCATTCCATACCCTTACTACACTCTGAGTAAAGAAACTACCTCTGACATCTGTCCTATATCTATCACCCTTCAATTTAATTCTATGCCCCCTCGTGCTCGGCGTCACCATTCTTGGAAGAGGCTCTCCCTGTCCACCCTATCTAAACCCTCTGATTATATTATATGTCTCTATTAAGTCACCTCTCAACCTTCTTCTCTCTGACGAAAACAACCACAAGTCCATCACCCTTTCCTCGTAAGACCTTCCCTTCATGCCATGCAACATACGAGTAAATCTCCTCTGCAACTTTTCCAAAGCTTCATCATCCTTCTTATAATGTTGTGACCAGAACTGTATACAATAGTCCAAGTGCGGCCGCATTAGCGTTTTTGTCCAGCTGTAGCATAACCTCGTGGTTCCAGAACTCGATCCCTCAATTAATAAAAGCAAAAACACTGTATGCCTTCTTCACAAACTTGAGCTGAAAATGTGTTGCTGGAAAAGCGCAGCAGGTCAGCCAGCATCCAGAGAACAGGAGAATCGACGTTTCGGGCATAAGCCCTTCTTTCCTGAAGAAGGGCTTATGCCCGAAACGTCGATTCTCCTGTTCCCTGGATGCTGCCTGACCTGCTGCGCTTTTCCAGCAACACATTTTCAGCTCTGATCTCCAGCATCTGCAGACGTCACTTTCTCCTCCTTCTTAACAAACTTGTCAACCTGGGTGGCAAATTTCAAGGATCTCTCTCCCTGAACACCGAGATCTCATTGCTCACCTACACTAGCAAGAAACTTACCATTAGCACAATACTTTGCATTCTGGTTGTTCCGATCAAAAGGAATCACCTCTCACTTGTCCGCATTAAACTCCATTTGCCACCTCTCAGCCCAGCTCGGTAGCTTATCTATGTCTCTCTGTAAACTACAACATCCTTCATCACTATCCACAACTCCACCGACCTTAGTGTCGTCTGCAAATTTACTAACCCACCCTTCTACGCCCTCATCCAGGTCGTTTATAAAGAATAACGAACAGCAGTGGACCCAACACCGACCCTGGCGGTATACCACTGGTAACTGGACTTCAGGATGAACATTTCCCCTCAACAACCACCCTCTGTCTTCTTTCAGCAAGCCAATTACTGATACAAACTGCTACATCTCCCAAAATCCCATTCCTCCGCATTTTGTGCAATAGCCTACTGTGGGGAACCTTATCGAATGCCTTGCTGAAATCCATATACACAACATCAACCAGTTTACTCTAATCTACCTGCTTGGTCAC
Organism: Chiloscyllium plagiosum; assembly: GCF_004010195.1. Taxonomy (NCBI): domain Eukaryota; kingdom Metazoa; phylum Chordata; class Chondrichthyes; order Orectolobiformes; family Hemiscylliidae; genus Chiloscyllium; species Chiloscyllium plagiosum. The sequence continues at coordinate 5,947 of NW_025212589.1, read as the reverse complement.
CTTCTCAAAGAAATCAGTTAGGTTTGTGAGGCACGACCTACCCTTCATAAAACCATGCTGACTATCCCTCAACAAATTATTCCTTTCCAGATGGTTATAAATCCTATCTCTTATAACCTGTTCCAACAATTTACCAACAACTGAAGTGAGGCTCACTGATCTAAAATTAACAGGATTGTCACTACTCCCCTTCTTGAACATGGGAACCATATTTGCTGTCCTCAGGTCTCATGGCACTATTCCTGTAGACAATGACGATTTAAAGTTCAATGTCAAAGGCTCGGCAATCTCCCCCCGGCTTCCCAGAAGATCCGAGGATAAAGCTCATCCGGCCCAGGGGCCTTATCTATTTTCACACTCTGCAGGATTTCTAATACCTCCTCCTTGTGAACCTCAATCCCACCTAGTGTAGTACTCTGTATCTCAGTATTCTCCTCGACAACATTGTCGTTTTCTAGACTGAATGCTGTTGAAAAGTATTCATTTAGTGCTTCCCCCATCTCTTCTGACTCCACACACAACTTTCCACTGCTATTGCTGATTGGCCATAATCTTACTCTCGTCATTCATTTATTCGTTAAATACCTATAGAAAGCCTTAGTGTTTACCCTGATCCTATCCGCCAAAAACTTCTCATGTCGCCTCCTGGCTCATCTGAGTTCTCTTTTTCGGTCTTTCCTGGCTACCTTGTAACCCTCAAGCGCCCTAACGGAGCCTTCGCCTCTCATCCTAACATAAGCCTTCTTCTTCCTCTTGACCAGACAGTCTACTTACTTCAGAAACCACGGCTCCCGCTCTCGACAGCTTTCACTCTGTCTGACAGGTACATACTTATCTCGGAAACACAGTAGCGTTTCCTTGAATAAGCTCCACATTTCTAATGTGCCTATCTACTGCAGTTTCCTTCTCCATCCTATGCTTCCTAAATCTGGCCTAATCGCATCATAATTGCCTTTCCCCCAGCTGTAACTCTTGCGCAGTGGTATACACTCATCCATTTCTATGTCAAAAGTAAACATAACAGAATTGTGATCGCTATCACCAAAGTGCTCACCTCCTTCCAAGTCTCACAACTGGCCGAGCTCATTACCCAGTACCAAATCTAATGTAGCCACGCCCCTGTTGGCCTGTCTACATACTGTGTGAAAAAGCCCTCCTGCACACATTGGACAAAAACTGACCCATCTATAGTACTCGCACTATAGTGTTCCCAGTCAATATTTGGAAAGTTGAAATCCCCCATAACAACTTCCCTGTCATTCTCACTGCTTTCGAGAATCATCTTTGCTATCCTTTCCTCTACATCTCTGGAACTATTCGGAGGCCTATAGAAAACTACCAACAAGGTGACATCTCATTTCCGGTTTCTAACTTCAGCCCATATTACCTCAGTTGACGAGTCCCCAAACATCTTTTCTGCAACTGTAATACTGTCTTTGACCAACACTGCCACACGTCCCCCCTCTTTTACCTTCTTCTCTGTCCTTACTGAAACATCTAAATCCTGGAAACTGCAGCAACCATTCATGTCCCTGTTCTATTCATGCCTACGAAATTGCCACAACACCGAATTCCCAGGTTCCAACCAATCCTGTAAGGTCATCGACCTGACTCCAGATGCTCCTGGCGTTGAAGTAGACATAATCCAAACCAACGTCTTGCTTACCGGTGCAATCTTGCGACCCTAAGAATTGTTTTGGACCTCCCTACTCTCAAACTTTTCGATACTTGAACTACAACTTTGGTTCCCATCCCTCTGCTGGATTAGTTTAAACACACCCCGATAGTCTTAGCGAATTGCCCCCCAGAATATTGGTACCCCTCTGGTTCAGATGAAGACCATCCTGCTTGTACAGGTCCCACCTACCCCAGAAAGATCCCCAATTATCCAAGAATCCAAAACCCTCCCTCCTGCACCATCCCTGTAGCCACGTGTTCAACTTCACTCTCTCCCTATTCTTTGCATCACGAGCACAACAGCAGGCAGGGAATTTGAAAGGACGGATGGAAGTGTATTATAACCGTGACTTCCAAACGAATGGATTAGAGTTTGAGCTGCAGAAGAGCAGAGACGTGGAAGAGTTAATGATGTTAATGAAGTGCAAGTCGGCTGACATGGTGATGTTTCGGATATGTGGTTAAAACACAGCAGGAATTGAAGTATGTCACCATGGTTATGACGTGTCTGTTCAGATTCAGACAATTACCAGGGAGGAGATTGAATCAATGGCGAGGTATTTTCTCCTAGGACTTGGTCGATGATGCCTTCCAGCTCATCACGTCCACTTCCCTCAACTCCGCTCCCAAAACTCATCCCTCCAACTGAGACGAGGACGGAACTCCCTTCTACATCACTTAAAAATCCAGCACTCTCTGTAGACATCATGTCATCGTCCACCATTTCCGTCAGCTGCAAATGAAACCCACCAATTAAGATGTGTTTCCCTCCCCACCCCTACCCACTTTCTGTAAATATCATTCCCTCTTCGACTTCCTGGTGGTGCACGCCCCCACCAATCACCCTCCAATCCGCTCCCAGCAAACTTCTCATTCCAACACGGGATTTGCAAAACATCCATCCACACCTCCGCCCTCAACTCTGTCCAAGGCCCCAAAGAACCCTTCCATGTCAATCAGAGTTTCACCTGCATTTCCATGCATGTCATTTACTGTATCCATTGTTCCCTTTGCAGGAGGAGATCGGATGCCTAATTACAGACAACTTCGGAAAACTTCTCCAGGACACCCGCACCAAACAACACCACTGGCCCCTGGCCGAACATGTCAACTCTCCCTCCCACACAGCCAAGTTCATTCAGGTCCAGGGCTTCTGCCGCTCTCATGAACTGTCCTGTCTGTCCATCTTCCTTCCCACTATCTGCTCTACCCTGCGCTGCGATCTAAAATCATTACCCCCACCTCCATCCTCCTATCACACTCTCAGCTACTTTGTCCCAGCCACACACGCTCCCATTTGTCTCTCTACCCCCTCGCTTCACAAGCCTCTTTCCTGATGAAGGCTCGTGCCCGAAACGTCGATTGTCTTGCTCATTGGATACTGCCTGCCCTGCTGTGTTCTTCCAATCACACACTTCCAACTCAGTGGCGAGGCAGTGGATTTTGAGTTAGGGACTGAAGTCAGATGCCTCAGTTTTGCAATGATTCAATTGTAAAAAATGTCTGCTCCATCAGGACTGGATGTTAGACAAGTCAAGACAGTGTTTGACCTGGAGGGAACAGGGAGGTGATCGTGTTCATATCCACCAGCTGACCCGCTCGTCTCTGTGGTGGAGGCTGTGTGCATGAAAGATTCTGACAAAATTCTCTTCAAATTCTTCGTGCCGGAAATCCCTTAACTTCAGACCTTATCTTCAGACAGAATCTAGAGTCTTGTGAAAGACGGTTTCACACTCTCATTTTTGGATAACATCCGTTTCGCAGGATTTTAGAAGGGGAAGTTTTGCAAACCAACCTCTCCACCATAATCTGATGAAGCCGCGCAGTTTATCCCGAATACAAATTGATCAGATTTCGAGCATGAAATGAAAAAGCTCTGGTTGCAGTAGGAAATAAATCGTTCACTTATTGTGTGTGTGGACGAGGCTCCTATCTGTCATCAGACCTTACACACCTCAATTGTAGTAATACTGATGAAAGTCTGGGGAAACGTGGGGATCCACTCCCTGTCTGAGCTGAATTCCCGTGGAAGCAATGATATCAGGAACAAGCCATTCACCTGCTCAGAGTGTGGAAAGGAATTCACTCTGTCTCTGACCTGCTGCGACACCTACTCGTTCAAAATGATGAGAAACTATTTCAATGGCTGAACTGCGGAAAATGCTTTAAAACGTCCAGCGATTGGAGAACCGAACACCTCGCTCATACTAATGAGGAACCTTTTATCTCTCCGAATTTTGGAACATTTTATCAACCCTCTATGTGCTTCATCTTTGAGAAATATGCTCACATAAATAAGAGTCCATTAAGAATCATAGAGACCTGACGTGTGATCCACGTGCTCACCCGGAGGAGAGACATCTCCAGTTCCAAATCTGTGGGACGTGCTGTAACGTCCGAGCGACCGGATGGCTCATCACCTTTCACACAGTATTAACAGATCTTTCTAAATGCCCTGACTGCGGGAAGTGCTGCACTATTTCCTGAATACTAACGTGTCATCAACGTGTTCACACTGAAGATAGACATTAATCACAATAAACGTTCCTGGGGACAGTATATCATGAACGTCTTCACATTGAGACCTTTCAAACATGTAGTCTGTGGGATGTGCTCTCTAGTCCCTGTAGAACTGATGTCCCATCGATATTTTCGAATTGTGAGAGACGTTTAAAGTGTATTTATTCCAGGAATAGGTTCAAGCAATCATCTAAACTCTCAGTACACCATCTGTTTTGCAGTTGTCAGCAAGCATTTACCTGCTCCATGTGAGAGAAACAGTTAGGTCACTCATCGAACCTGCTGAGAGAGTAGAGGGATCCCACTGAGGGATGGAATTCACTCACTCATCGACCCTAAAGAGACAGCGTAGAGTTTACATATCTCAACACCGATTGAACTTTGTTCTTCTCATTCAGATCTGAAAGCAACGTTTTAATATTCTAGATAACAATCAAATAAATCAGCTTTGTGTTAAACACAGTATCGAAGGTCAGTGGAAGGATGGGATTATAGAGTACGTGAAGCATCAGCACAGGTTGTCAAGGAGAAATCACATTTGACAAATATATTAGAATACTTTGAGGAGGTAATGAGCAAGCGAGACGATGTCAAGCCTGTGGAGGTGACCGGCTTGAATTTCCATAGACATATGTCAAATTGCAGTATGGCAAACTGCTAAATAAGAGGCCATGGATTGAAGCTTGGATGACTGGCAGAAGGCAGACAGTTGGGTAAAGAGGTCTCTTCCAGGCTGGCAGCCCGTGACTAGTGGAGTTCAAATGAGTCAGGGTTTGCACCACAGCTATTCACATGATGTATGAATGGTCCATTCAAAGGAACTGAGGGTGTTGTTGTTCCATTTGAAGAAGACACAATGATAGGTGGAAGGCCAGATCTTATTGATGAAGCGGGCATGCTGCAGAATGACTTGAACGGAGTGAGTGCTTCGAAAAACGTTGTAGTTGCCAGACTTTGTGGAAAATATGAGGTCACATGTTTGGTGGAAAGAGTAGAGGCATAGACAATTTTCTGAAAGCAGAAAGAATTCCAAGTTCAATTTTCTTTTATGTTTAGCATGCAGTTTCAGTTGGTGTTTAGGAAGGCAAATACAATGTCGGCGTTCAGTTCAAGCAAATTCAAAAGCACTGTCAGAGGTTTAGGCCTCAGTCAATAGGAGGCTCTGGACCATTGCATTTGGAACATTGAGAGTAGGTTTTGGCCCCATATCTAAGTGATGGTATGTTTTGAGTGGTGGATAGGAGGTTTATAATGGCTGACTCAGTGGTGAGTACTAACGTCTTGCAGCCTCCGCGATGTTTGTTCAATATCTACTTTGGCCGAATGTGAATTTGGAGTTGGCACATCCTGTCCTTTTCAGCCTGCGTTTCCTCCCCAGACTAATGATGTATGGCTGACGTTCTTTCGTCATGGGAAATTTAGAGTTACAGGAATTGGTTAGAGGTGTGAGTTGGGTGCATTTCCCTTCGCATGATTCGTGGGGGTTTCTTGGTCCAAATGTCCGGTTTGCACATTTTAGGTGTTCCATTACAACAACGTTGATCGCAGGGATTTAGGCCTTGTCATAAGGTTTTTTTTTAACGGAGGTGACACCTTCTTTATAAACACATGGTTTCAAGTGAACGTCTTGAACGATATAAGGAGTGGAGGGACAAATTTGAGGAGGACATCATAAAGGTCAATGGAGAATATTAACTAGCCTCAGATAATAAAGTCAAGTATAATCTAAAGAGATTCTGCAAGTACATTA
>NW_025212588.1:16513-27435 GCF_004010195.1 Chiloscyllium plagiosum | reverse complement strand
GCGCTTCGGCGGGTCAGTGTGTACTTGTTGGGCTGATGGGCCTGTTTCCACACTGTAAGTAATCTAATCTGTAAGTAATCTAATCTATAAAGTAAACTCTCCCTGTGCATATGTGGTGCATATGGTATTTATAGAAGTAACAATTTTAGTTGTCACATTTTGAAGAAAGCTTACTGTAAAGAGTTACAGAATTGAACATTTTAATGGAAAGTTTTAATATGTACTGAAATGTTGGGCAAAATCTTCTGTTCTAGAGTGCAACTTGACTGGTCAATGTGAAAGTGTGTTTCTCTTCCTGTTGCGAAGGGTCAATTTTTCTTGCACAATTACACAGTTGTTACCTCATTATATATGCACACACGAGGAGGAGGATGTATCTTATCGCTGGGTAGGCAGGAGTCAGTGCCACCAGTGTTATTTTGATGGAATTGAACAACATCCTGACCCTATCCAGTCTTAAGGTGAACACTACAAGAAGAGGACAAAGCAGTGGCTATTCACTCCAAAATTCCAGGCAGATGATCACCTCAAGCAAAAACAGAAAATGCTGGAGAAACTCAGCAGGTCTAGCAGCCACTATGGAAAGAAAGCAAAATTAGCATTTTGAGTCCAGTGACCCTTCTGTTCTGAAACGTTAACTCTGCTTTATCTCATTTGCTGCACACTACTTCTGTGTAGTCATGAATGTGAAGGCATGTATTGCTATCTTGTGAAGAAATTAATTGGGAAGCAGAACTTAACTCTGGCAAATTGACCTGTTAGTGAGTATAACATGTGAATACAAAAGAGCATCAGGAAGCTGAACCAAGTTTTAAAGTTCATAGAACCTAGTTTAATTTTTCATCCCATTATCCAAAATCTTGAGTTATGGCCTTTTCGCCGGTTATGTTCCACCACCTACCTTGCTTTCTGCTTTGCAGTACAGCACAAGATTTCACCAATGTCATTAACCTTGTATTCTCCCAATCCCATTATTTCAGTTTTGCACTCCAGATGAAACCTCATCTCAGGACCATAAATAAAGTCCAGTGTAGTTGAATTCCTCCCAAGAAATAAAGTTGAAATGTAAATCTAATAGATATTTCTCACAATCCTTTTCTCATTTATTCATGGGATATCTGTCAGTATTTAATGCCTACCCCGATTTCTCTGAAACTGTATGGCTCACTTGGCCATTTCAGATGTCAGTTAGGATTCAATCATATTTCTGTGGATCTAGAATCACATGCGGGCCAGACCAGCTAAACACAGCAAATTTACCTCCCTAAAGGGCACTAATGAGCCAATTGAGTTTTTGCGATAATCAACAGTAGGTACTTTGGTCACCATTGGGTTAGCTTTTAATTCCAGATTCTGGTTGAATTCAAATTCCACCATCTGTTGTGGTAGAATTTGAACCCATATCCTCAGAACATTAGAGGCTAGGATTCTAGATTATTACTGCAGCGATATTACCACTATGCCGCTGTTTCCCCTTCAATTAGAAATTCCTATTCTTTGTCTCTCCACTTTGCAAATTATTCCTGGAGTGAGAACATGAACAGGTAGCTTGCTCCTAGCCTGTTCCTAAACATCATCCTCTCCCTGGTCCTCCTTGTTGTTTCACTGAATGAGAGATGTTAGACAGGTAAAAGTAGGAAGTTTGGGAAAGTGCCCATGTGTAGGTCTGCTATCATCTGAAATATGAAAACTTACATTAACCTTTTAGTGGTCTATGCCTAGGATTAACCTGCATTTTTTTTAGTTGCAGATTTTCTGTGTTTGGGTATGACTTATTAACGTGTTGATTCTAAAACCAATTTATCATTTAGAAAAATGTCAGAACTGCGAATACTATAAATCAGAAATAAAAACAGAAGTTGCTGGAAAAGCTCAGCAGGTATGGCAGTATCTGTGAAGAGAAATCTGAATTAAAATTTCGAGTAGTGATCCTTCCTGAGAACCGAAGGGTCACCAGATCAGTTCTGAAGAAGGGTCACCAGACCCGAAACGTTAATCCTGATTTCTCTTCATAAATGCTGCCACACCTGCTGAGCTTTACCAGCAACTTCTGTTTTTATCATTCTTCTTGTTTCACTAACTTTGATGTCAGATTATTTTGCTTCTGCTTATATTTTTATGTACTTTGAAAGATCATTATTTCTTAGACTGTGCTAGCAGCTCAGCTGTGAATAAAGAAGGACTTTTAGTACAGGTGCACCTTTTACTGCACCATTTAGGATGTGTTTCCAATGTTGACATATAGGGCAAAATATTCCAGCCCCGAAATGTCATGGGCGAGGGCGAGAAATTTGAGTAAATCAGATAAGCTGTCATGTGAGGCTCTTCTCAATATGAAACCAACTAGTTTTCCATTCAAATCCTGGACTTCAATGAGAATCACCTAATGAGAAATGAGAGGCCTATCAGCATGAATGATCACTTATTATCATCCTCATTATTGTCTAATCTCACCTCATTAAGATGCATTCTCCCAACTGCTGGCTAGAAACGAGATGCTAAGACTCCCTGACATGAAAGTCAGAGCAGGTACCTTGCATTTCTAGCTCACTACTTCTTCTTCTGGACTTTCATCTCGGACACCTGGTACCAACATCTTAGGGTGTGCTCCATGGGCAGTGGCCACATGAACCTCATGTCCATGGATCTTTGCATTTGACACAAACCAGCTTCACAGCACCACGCTGATTCACTTGCAATACACAAGGACAAGTCCAGGCTGCCATCTATTGACAGAATGTATAGCTGAGGGTCAAAGATACTCCTCAAATCCACTTTCCTGTTCTTTTCCTATAACTCTTGAAGCTAGCAGGATCCAGAGAAGAAATCCTTATCTTTACTGAAGTTTGAACTATGGTGTATAGTAAAATGGAACTTCTGAAGTGGAGGATTTAGAAATAACTATCCAGTTAAATGCATGATAAGATTTTTATAATGACTTGACAGAGCATTCCATCTCTTTTTCTGTCTGATTCTTCAAGAATGTACAATGTTTTGTGATGATTCATATTGAATTCATATTTTGTTCATGTGTTTCGTTGGCTGTCCAATGCCTTTTTTCCCTATGGATTTTCCGAATGCCACAAGCTTCACTAGATGTGCAGCCACACTTGCATACTTGCTCCAGGCATGTGCTATTATTGCTCGATGGCCAGCTGTAAGGAGATGTACAAGAGGGTCTGGGATGACTAACTCTCTAATTTTCCTCCCTTCTGGTGAGTGGACTCCTGGCCTGAAGAATACACCATGTGGAAGATCCCAGGTGCAAACATACCTCCTACTGTTCTGTGCTGCAATACGTACATAACCATCTGCTCCTGGAGTCATTTGATTTGCAGAATGTAACATGTCTGTAAAATTGTGTTGTTGGAAGGCAAAACGATAATCTAAGGATTGGAATTGAATTTTCAACTCTACTCTATTTCTGTTTTTTTCCCTGTGCAGTTCCAAAGAAGAAAGCTACATGCTTGATAAAGCCTCTGACAGGGAGGGAGGATCAGATGCACTTTCATTTTAAAATCTCCTAGTTTTTGACCTTTGCTAACCTGAATATAGAATTCTGTTTCATAAGTAATGCTGGATCTCGCACTTGTTCTGACTAACTGTCATTTCTCATAGGTTTTAAAAGTAACACAGCCTATTTAAAATAGGCTTCTCTCTCTTATCTCAGTAAGGCTTAGGTTGGATGATTAATTTGGCTTTAATGACACTGCATATTAAAAAATTCTCTCTTTACTCTACTAAAATGAGTCTCTTTCTGCATTTGAAAGGACAGTATGTTTAAGTAAAGTAGCAAGATGAGATCAGCTGAAGTAGAGGAGGAGAATGGGGTCAATTCAGATGTCCAAACTGGTAGTGGACACAGAACCTACTCACTGTCTTTTTTGTTAAAATAGATTACTTATTTTTAATTTGTTAAGGTGAAATCTCTTTACTGTGCCAATTATAATTATTCTTGATGAAATAATGTTCCTGTTTTCATATAATTTGTGAAGTGGGGTGGTGGAAGCACGGTAACAGAAAGTCCATAATTTGTCAGTAATTGGCATTAGTTTAGAAATCTCACTCGGACACCACAGTGGTCGCTGATGTGATAGACAATACAGCCTTGTCTCTGTTTCAGCATGCTGCACTAAGGAGTGCAAGATAAGTTCCATTTTCAACTACACTGAATACCCTGTCTGATTGCTTTATTGCTTGGCAGGACAGTTGGAGGTTGAGTTATTACCAAGCGTTCCAGAGAGAGGGGCTTAGATGATGGTCTGAGAATAGATTGTCCACTTACTGCTTTGACTGCAAGATGTCTTTGACTAGAACGGTCCAGAAAGGAAGCAAAATGAAACATAAATAGACCAGACATTATGGGAACTAGAAATACCATGCCAGTGTGATAGAGACAGTACTGAGGTGAGGTTTTGAGCAGATTGTCGGAGATGTATTCTGAACCTAAGATGGAAACATCAGATGTAAATGCTGATTGACATAAACAAAGCTACCCATCTCCTAACACTAACATCCTTCAAATGGAGGCCTGTGACCAGTGGAGTGCCACAAGAATCGGTGCTGGGTCCACTACTTTTCATCATTTATATAAATGATTTGGATATGAGCGTAAGAGGTACAGTTAGTAAGTTTGCAGATGACTCCAAAATTGGAGGTGTAGTGGACAGCAAAAAAGGTTACCTCAGATTATAACGGGATCTTAATCAGATGGGGCAATAGGATGAGGAACGGCAGATGGAGTTTAATTTAGATAAATGCAAGGTGCTGCATTTTGGGAAAGCAAATCTTAACAGGACTTATTCACTTAAGGGGGAGCATTGCTAAACAAAGAGACCTTGGAGTGCAGGTTCATAGCTCCTTAAAAGTAGAGTGGCAGGTGGAAAGGATAGTGAAGAAAGCGTTTGGTATGCTTTCCTTTATGGGTCAGAGTATTGAGTACAGGAGTTGGGAGGTCATGTTGTGGCTGTACAGGACATTGGTTAGGCCACTGTTGGAATATTGCATGCAACTCTGGTCTCCTTCTTATCCAAAGGGTTTATGAAACTTGAAAGAGTTCAGAAAAGATTTACAAGCATGTTGCCAGGTTTGGAGGATTTGTGCTATAGGCGGAGGTTGAATAGGCTGGGCCTGTGTTCCCTGGGGAGTCAGAGGCTGAGGGGTGACCTTATAGAATCATGAGGGGCATGGATAAGATAAATAGACAAAGTCCTTTCCCTGGGGTGGGGAAGTCCAGAACTAGAGGAACATAGGTTTAGGGTGAGAGGGGAAAGATATAAAAGAGACCTAAGGGGCAATGTTTTCACACAGAGGGTGGTACGTGTGTGGAATGAGCTGCCAGAGGAAGTGGTGGAGGGTGGTACAATTGCAACATTTAAAAGGTATCCAGATGGGTATATGAATAGGAAGGGTTTGGAGGGATATGGGCTGGGTGCTGGCAGGTGGACTAGACTAGGTTGGGATATCTGGTCGGCATGGACGGGTTGGACGGAAGGGTCTGTTTCCGTGCTGTACATCTCTATGACTCTATAACGAATAGACCTAAAAACAGCGGAAATGGAATGGGAAGAAACTGAATATCTAATGTACTTCTCAAATCATTGTTACTTCCAAAGCTGCTACATTTGTCTATTTACTGATTTCCTTGCTGACTTACTTGCACACTGCACTTAATTGTAGTCTACCTTCGGCACACACAGGTCAGATACTGTTTTCAAAATACTTTGGACATTTGAAGTCCAAAATAAAAACAATACTGGAAGTGCTCAACTATTCAGATAGCATTTGTGAAGATGGAGGTCACGTTTCAGATGGAATGTTCATCAGCGATTGAAGGTGATTGACCTGAAATGTTAAGTACTTCCCTGTCAAAAATTGTTGAGTTTGTGATGGCACAAACTAGAAAGAATTCCTTACAATACACAGAAGTAATAACTTTTAATCAAGAAAGACAGGTGACAGCAATTAGTAGAATGCTGTTTGAAAGAAAAAAGAAAGACTTGAATTTCTGTATCATGGCCAGAAGACATTCTAAAGCATCTGGCAGCCAATCAAGAGGTTTTAAAGCGTCATCATTGTTAAGAAATGCTGGAGCCAGTTTGTACACTGCAAATCATTGTCAATTATACCTCAATTTGTCAATGACATCTACACAGGGTCATGTTTCTTCTCTGGGTCTTCATGTGACTGAACAGACCGACTGTTGATGCAAATCTTTAAGCACATGGGAGGTCCCAAAAAGTAATGGGACCCAGATTGCCTCCTTTTCTCTCCTCTGCCACTGCTCTGTCACATCATTACAACTTTGGATACAAAACATGATGCTGCTTCTTGCAATTTTAAACAATTTGTAATCATTAATGTCATTGCTGCCATGTTTCAAGAACACTTCAGAATGCCTTTGAGCATTTATTTGTCATCCTGTAGAATTCTGGCTATTGGAGAGTTGAGAAAACAGGACCTATTGGAAGAGATTCTTTTCATTCATCAAGATAGACAGAGAGGGAATGGGTAACCACCAGACTGAAGGGGACCAGTTAAATAGTGAGGACATTCCTCCAAGTGCACCTCTCTTGTAAGCTATTTTTTGGCCTTGCAAAATGGTGAGAGTGATAGTTGCTCTGCAAATGCTGTCGCAAGAGTCATGAATGTTGCAGAATGGCTGCAAGGAGTTCTAAAGGTGGAGCATGAACAGCCAGTGGCCTATGGTGGGACTAATGACATGGGGGGAAAATTAAATGAAGCCCTGCATGTAGACATTAGGACTTAAAAGGTATTAATCACTGGATTATTCCTGGTGCCATACAGCAGTGGGCATAGGGATAGAAGGATAGAGCAGATGAATGCATTGCTGAAGAAGTGGATCAGGAGGGAGGGCTAATGATTCCTGAGGCATTGGAACTGTTTCTGGTGGAGATGGGAACTGCACAGGTTTGACAGTTTACAACTAAACAGGAACAACATCGTTGCAGAGATGTTTCTTTAAGCTGTTGGGATGGATTTGAACTACATTGGCAGAGGAATGGAGTCTTGACAAGTTGCTTATTGAGAAGAGAAGCTGAGGTGGAATTAATATTAAAATGTGAGTAAATGAGTCCAAAACACAGAAAAAACAGGCCAGATAAGACAGAGGCGTTTGATGTGCTTTCCCTAACTGGTCAGAGTATTGAGTACAGGAATTGGGAGGTCATGTTGGGGCCAAGTTGTTATTAAAAAGGAAGAGGTGTTGAGCATCTTAAATAGTATTAAGGTAGAGGGGTCCCTGGATCCTGATGGAATTTATCCCAAAATATTGAGGGAGGCAAGAGAACAAATTGCAGGAGCATTGACAGACATCTTTATATCCTGTTTGGCCACAGGTAAGGTCCCAGAGGAATGGAGAACAGCCAGTGTTGTCCCATTGTTTAAGAAGGGTAGCAGGGATAATCCTGGAAATTACAGGCCTGTGAGCCTCATGTCAGTGGTAGGGAAATTATTGGAAAAGATTCTCAGGAATAAGATCTATACATATTTAGAAGCAAATGGGCTTAGTAGCGAAAAATGGTTCTGTGCGGGAGAGGTCATGCCTCATTAACTTGATTGAGTCTTTTGAGGAGTTGACTAACTTATTGATGAGGGAAGAGCAGTTGATATTGTCTACATGGACTTCAGTAAAGCCTTTGACAAGATCCCTCATGGCAAATTAGTACAAAAGGTGGAGTCACATGGTATCAGGGTGAGCTGGAAGCTGGGCACAGAACTGGCTTAGTCGTAGAAGACCGAGGGTAGTAGCGGAAGGATGCTTTTCAGAATGGAGGCTGGGAACTGTGCTGTTCGTGATCTACATAAATGATTTGGAGGAAAACGTAGCTGGTCTAATTTGTAAGTTTGCAGACAATACAAAGATTAGTAGAGTTGCAAATAGGAGGATTGTCAGAGGATACAGCAGGTTATAGATCAGTTGAAGTCATGGGCAGAAAAATGGAAGATGGAATTTAATCCAGACTCTATACTCTTTCTTAACCACAGGTGGAAATTGTACAGTGAATGGCAGAACCCTTAGGAATATTGATATGCAGAGGGACCTGGGTGTGTAGCTCCACAGATCACTGAAGGTGGCAGCGCAGGTAAATAAGGTAGAAAAAAAAGGCCTATGGCACGTTGCCCTCATTGGAAAGGGCATTGAATAGAAGGATAGACAAGTTATGCTGCAGCTGTATAAAATTTCAATTAGCCCACACTTGCAATGTGGCATACAGTTCTGGTCACCACACTACCAGAAGGATGTGGATGCTTTGGAGAAGGTTCATAAAAGGTTTACCAGAATGTTGCTTGGAATGGGGGTAATTAGCTATGAAGAAAGGTTGGAAAGACTGGGTTTGTTTTCACTGGAACTCAGGAGGTTCAGGGGTGACCTGATACAAGTTTATAAGATTGTGAATGGCATGGATAGAGTCAAAAGAATGAGGCTTTTCCCAGGCTGGAGGGGTCAATTACTAGGGAACACAAGTTCAAGGTGTAGGGTGGTGGTGGGGCTTTTGAAAAACATCTGTGAGGCATGTTTTTCACACAAAGGATGGTGAGTGCCTGGAATGTGCTGCCAGAAGAGGTGGTGGAAGAAAACACAATAGCAGCATTCAAGAAACACCTGGACGAATATATGAATAGGGAGGGAATAAAGGGATATGGATTCTGTAAGTGAAGACAATTTTTGTATGAAAGGGCAAAATGTGTAAGTACAGGTTTAGAGGGCTGAAGAGCCTGTTCCTGCGCTGTATTATTCTTTGTTTTTCACTTATATATTCTGTGCCTGTGAGCTTCCCTTCGCTTCACTTGATGAATTAGGCCAGTCAGTCTAACCTTGGTGGTGGGATGTTATCAAAGTATTCTCAGGAACTGAATGCATCTGCATTTGTAGAAACAGGGTTTAATTAGAGAGAGTAGGAAGAAATTGTTAAAGAAGCAAAAACAAGATTCAGAAGATTCTATGGAAGGGTCAGTGGACTCGAAACATTAACTCTAACTTCTCTTCACAGATGCTGCCAGACGTGCTGAGCTTTTCCAATGACTTCTGTTTTTGTCTCTGATTTACAGCATCTGTAGTCCTTATGGTTTCTATTGTTAAAGGAATTTCTGGTGTGCCAAATTTGATTGAGGAAATAATCAGGAGTATTAATAAGGGTAATGCATTCAATGTGATCTATATGGACTTCATCAAGGCTTTTAATAAAAGCCCTCATGGCAGACTGGTCAAGAAAGTAAGAACCCATGGAATCCAAGGCAAAGTAGCATGTTGGATCCAAAATTGTATGAGAGGCAAGCATCGACGATGATGGTGGAGGGATGTTTATGTGACTGGAAGTCTGTTTCCAGTGGGGTTCTGCAGAGTTGGTGCTGTTTGTGGTGGACAAGGAACAGTACAGCACAGTACACCCCTTTGGCCCACTAAGACACATGATGGCTTTCTAAACTAAAACCCTTTTGCCTGTACACTGACTATATCCCTCTATTCCCTGCCTATTCATATACCTGTGCCAACCAGATATTCTAAATTAATCTAGTCCCATTTGCCAGCTCTTGGCCCATAAACCTGTAAACCCTTCCTATTCATATACCCACCCCAGATGTCTTTTAAATGTTGTAATTCTACCAGCCTCCAGCCCTTCCTCTGGCAGCATTTTCCTTACATGCACTACCCTCTGTGTGACCAAGTTACCTCACATGAGCTTTTTAAATCTTTCCGCTCTAATTTTGGACTCCCCCATACGAGGTAAAAGACCTTGGCTATTCATTCTGTCCATGCCCCTCATGATTTCATATACCTCTGAAAGGTCACCCCTCAGCCTCCGATGCTCCAGGAAAAACAACCCCAACCTATTCAGTCTCTCTCTGTAACTCAAACACTCCAACCCTGACAACATCCTTGTAAATCTTCTCTGAACGCTTGCCAGTTTCACAAGGAGGGATTGCACACACAATTCCAAAAGTGGCCTAACTAGTGTCCTGTACAGCCACAACACAACCTCCCAACTCTTACACTCAATGCTTTAACAATAAGGTAATATGCAACAATTAGCTGAGGCATAAAATACAAGAGCAAATAAGTTATTGCTGGAAATCTATAAAACACTGGTGACTCTCTGAAGAAGGCATTTGGCACACTTGTCTTCATTGTCAGTGTATTGAGTATGGGATATCATGCTGCAGCTGTAAATGACGTCGGTGAGGCCACGTTAAAGATATTGTTAAACTTGAATGGGCTCAGAAAAGAATAACAAGGATGTTGCCGAGATTATAGGGTTTGAACTATAGGGAGAGATTAACTAAGATGGGGCTTTTTTCCTTGAAGCGCCGGAGGCTGAGGCATAACCTTATCAAGGTTTATGAAATCATGAGGGGCATGGATAGTGTGAATAGCCATATCCCTCCAAACCCTTCCTATTCATATACCCATCCAGATGCCTTTTAAATGTTGCAATTGTACTAGCCTCCACCACTTCCTCTGACAGCGCATACCATACACGTACCACACTCTGAAAACGTTGCCCCTTAGGTCTCTTTTATATTTTTCTCCTCTCACCCTAAACCTATGTCCTGTAGTCCTGGACTCCCCCAACTCAGGGAAAAGACCATGTCTATTTATCCTATCCATGCCCCTCATGATTTTATAAACCTCTATAAGGTCACCCTTCAGCCTCCGATGCTCCAGAGAAAACGGCCCTAGCCTATTCAACCTCTCCCTATAGCTCAAATCCTCCAACCCTGGCAACATCCTTGTAATTCTTTTCTGAACCCATTCAAGTTTCACAACATCCTTCCCATAGAAAGGAGACCAGAACTGCATGCAATATTCCAACAGTGGCCTAACCAATGTCCTGTACAGCCGCAACATGACCTTCCAACTTCTGTACTCAATACTCTGACCAATAAAGGAAAGCACACCA
>NW_025212588.1:0-1315 GCF_004010195.1 Chiloscyllium plagiosum | reverse complement strand
TGTTCCTTAATCTTACCAGCCTTACCCTTCACTCTAATAGGAACTCATCGTCAACTCTCTGCGTCACGCTATTGGCCACTTCCGACTTGCCAGACGTTCTATTCACCTGCTAACACTCTACTCCAATTAAACTGGAACATCCTCGTCTCCTGCCATTAAAATGTATGGTCCTCCAATTAGAAATATAATATTAATGAAAGGCTTATTATTTTCCATAACTATTTTGAAACTAATGGAGTTATGCTTGCAAGACCCAAAGTATTCCCCTATTTTTACGGAAGTCACTTGCCCTGCCTATCTCACAAGAAGCGGTCTATTTTGCTCCTTCTCTCTTAGGATCACCCACATATTGATAAAGAAATTTTTCTTCAACTCATTTGACAAATTCTTCACTATCCAAACCGTTGACACTATGGTAGTGCCAGTCAACGTTTGGAAAATTTAAATCCCCATTAAGCAATATTATTAAGCTTACATATATCTGAGATCTTACTACATGTTTGTTTCTCAACTTCTGTCTTACTGCTGGATAACACATCGTATAATCCCATCAACGTGCTCTTTCATTTCTTATTTTTAATTTCTAAAAATATATTTTCACTGGACGATTTGTCACAAATGAGCAAATAGTACAATCTCTTGAAAGTGATATTTACTTTCGTATTCATTTCTACCAATATATTTTAACTGAACGATTTTTAAGAAAAAATCTTTCCTAGATAGAGCAATAATTTATTCCTAAATTAAAAGCATCAGTCCTCCTTCTCCTCCCCTGCCCATCGAATGTCTCTCTTTTTTTATCCGTTCTCGAATACCTAACACCGGGAACATTGAATTTCCAGTCTTGACCATCTCTCAGCCAAGTTTCTGTAATAGCTATGATGTCAGAATCCCAGGTTCCTAAATATAGCCTATGTTCATCAGCCTTCCCTGTAACACCCCTTACATTTAAACATTCAGTTGGCATGTTCTCCTCACATTCATAACCTTCTTCATCCAAACTACCATTTACACTGCTACTTAGAATACCTCCTTGCCTTCTCTATCTATATAACGTCTCCCTACACAGAATGAGCAAATCTCCCTGCTAAGATATTGGTTGTTCTCCAGTTTAGATTAGACCAATTCTTTTTGAACAGGTCCTTTCTATTCCAAAACAGATTGCAATTTCCAAAAGATCTGAAGCCCTCAACAACCCACCAGATCTTCAGCTATTTTTTTTTCTCCTTTAATATTTTGTTCCTTCCCTGTTGAGTTTGACATTATGAGAAAACCAGGAATTACAAATTTTAAGATGCATTTTTAATCTTCTACC
>NW_025212587.1:25751-27422 GCF_004010195.1 Chiloscyllium plagiosum | reverse complement strand
CTTCAATATTTTCATTATTGAGTTTGATAGAATGGAATGTTGAGCATGCCAGGTAAATAGAGAGCTACTGTCAGACTGCCCAAAACAAATTTCTAGCCCACTTTGACTTTGAAATTTGACTCTAATCCTTTAGTTAAACTTGAGTGATTTTCTATTTTAATTTTGAATGTCTGAAATGGCTGTACCTTGTGCTCTGTTTACCCAGTCACCACATCATCCCATTTCTAAGTTAAGACACAGAAGTGAAGTGTGCTGCTATTTGATTTCTATTCCTTGCAAGAATTCACTATCCATGGCTTTGCCTGGAAATTACAGGTGCTGAATATTTGGATGAGTACATGGATAGCCACTTCCCATTCCCTCATGGTATCCACTCATACCCAAATGGTCCAGTCTTGTATATGAAATAGAAATGTAGAGTTGTACAGGATGGATCAGACCCTTCAGTCCAACTCGTCCATGCCAACAGCTATCCTAAATTAACCTAGTCCCATTTGCCAGCGTTCGGCCCACATCTCTCTCAGCCCTTCCTATTCATGTACCCATCCAGATGCCTTTTAAATGACACAATTGTACCTGCATCTACCACCTCTTTTGGCAGCTCGTTTCACACATGCTCCACGGTCTGCATGAAAAGACTACAAGGAGGTTGAACAGTTCAACAACTTCACCAACACATTCCACCCAACCTTAAGTTCACCTGGACCATCTCGGATGCCTCCCTCCCCTCCTGGACCTCTCCATTTCCATCAATGATGACCGACTCAACACTGACATTTTTTACAAACCCACTGACTCCCACAGCTACCTGGATTACACCTCCTCCCACCCTACCTCCTGCAAAAATGCTGTCCTGTATTCCCAATTCCTCTGCCACATCTGCTCCCAGGAGGACGGGTTCCACCACAGAACACACCAGATGGCCTCCTTCCTTAAAGACCGTAATTTCCCCTCCCACATGGTTGAAGATGTCCTCCAACGCGTCTCATCCACATCCCGAACCTCCGCCCTCGAACCCCACCCATCCAACTGCAACAAGAACAGAAACCCCTGGTCCTCACTTTCCACTCCACCAACCTCCGCATAAATTGCATCATCCACTGACATTTCCGCCACTTACAAATGGACCCCACCACCAGGGATATATTTCCCTCCCACCCCTATCCGCTTTCTGCAAAGACCATTCCCTCCGCAATTACCTGGTCAGGTCCACGCCCCCTAACAGCCCACCCTTCCCTCCTGGCACCTTCTCCTGTCACCACAGGAATTGCAAAACCTGTGCCCACACCTCCGTCCATGGCTCCAAAGGAGCCTTCCACATCCATCAAAGTTTCACCTGCACTTCCACACATGTAATTTATTGTATCCGTTGCTCCTGATGCGGTCTCCTCTACATTGGGGATACTGGACGCCTTCTCGCTTCAGAGGACATCTCCTGGACACCCGCACCAATCAACCCCACTGCCCCGTGGCCGAACAGTTCAACTCCCCCTTCCAGAATGCCAAGGACATGCAGTTTCTGGGCCTCTTCCATTGCCACTCCCTTACCACCCGACGCCTGGAGGAAGAAAGCCTCATCTTCTGCCTCAGGACCCTTCAACCCCCATGGCATCAATGTGGACTTCACCAGTTTCCTCATTTCCCCTCCCCCCAACTTACCCCAGTTCTAAT
>NW_025212587.1:0-1714 GCF_004010195.1 Chiloscyllium plagiosum | reverse complement strand
TCCTGCTCCTGCTCCTGTTCCTGTTCCTGCCCCTGCTCCTGTTCCTCTTCCTGCTCCTGTTCCTGTTCCTGCTCCTGCTCCTGTTCCTCTTCCTGTTCCTCCTCCTGTTCCTGTTCCTGCTCCTGCTCCTGTTCCTGCTCCTGCTCCTTCTCCTCTTCCTGCTCCTGCTCCTCTTCCTGCTCCTCTTCATGCTCCTGCTGCAGCCTATAGCACCCCTGGTGGATACACATGGTCCAATGAAATCTTGTGGAAATCCCAACCAGTGCCTTCCCCATTTGCAGTACCACTCGCCAGTGACTTCCCCGATATTAACCTTTGGTGTAAATCAGTCAGCAAACATCCTGCAAGTTGTTCATCATCCCTTTCAATTGCAGTGGTCAGTGCAGTCTTCCTGCTCCTGACCACATGCTCAACCGTAAAGTTTTTTTAGTTGGAATGATGAAGTTGGAAATGACAGAGTTGGGACTGATTCAATTATATACTGACTAGCATCAAAATCAGCCCATTCTGCATATTTCTGGTGCACTCTCACTGTGCCTTAGTGTTTACTACAAATACAACGTTGGCACCAGAAACTGCAGCCATCATGCCAAATCAACCAGTGTAACCTACACTTATAGCTCATGCACTCTAACTTAATGATTCAAGTTTAAACTATTATTGAAACAACAATAAAACAGAATCTAACCCTGAGTGCAAAGGAGATTATCATCATTATATCAGTATCAGCCAGGATTTTGAATCAAATCAGCAGTAATCCCTTCAGAAATAGAAAGCTATTTTGAGAAACATGTGGCAATCTATTTTTCAAAAACCAAATGTTCCATCGTGAAACAGCAGACTATTTTGCAAGAACTAAATGAAAAGGTGTGGGTTCAATATTGCAGACCAAATCAATAGGTTGGAGGTTATTACCTGCAGACTTTGACTGTCCTATTTGAAAGCAAGTTTTGGCCTTTTCCTCATTCAAAACTGGACCCAAAATTATCTAAGGGAAGATTGCATGCTCACTGCAACAGGTCATAATTGTCATCAGGAGTGGTGACCATGAATTCTCGGTTTGTGATAAAATCCTAACTGGTTCACTGAACAGGGAGGCCTTGTCTGGACTCACGTCTCAGTGACGCCAGGTCGACAGCAGTGTGGTGGACCGTGAGATCGCCTCGTGGGTGGGAAAGCAAGAAATTGGAAATAGGTAACAATGTGCGTTTGAAAAGCCAGTGTAGACATGATAGGCTGAATGGCCTCCTTCAGCATTGTGTCACTCTTGCAATTTCTGTGCTTTTGTGATTCTCAATGTCGAACAGGATGGACGTGAAGGCAGAGCTCATAAAAGATGAAGGTTCCTGTGGGAAATGGAAATTAAGTTCTCTTCATGAGTGTTAGCTGCTATCTTGGCCTGAGGAAGATTCTGGATATAAGTCATGTATAGTACATTCCGTCCTCCAATAGCACTGCAATCAAAAGGAGATATTAGCCTTTCTTTTTCAGAGGAACTTTGATCAATTTGATCATGTTACAGTATCAGTTCAACCAATCAATTAAATGATGCAGTGGCCTGTGCAGCAAGTCACTTACAACATTGATTTCTGATCACTTGCTCAGTCTGCTTGATGATGGATCGGGGAGACCCAACGTAAACTTAGGGAATGGTTCACTAAGCATCGCAGCCGGGCCCGCAGGGGTCACCCAGACCTCCCAGTCACTACCCATT
>NW_025212586.1:13524-27419 GCF_004010195.1 Chiloscyllium plagiosum | reverse complement strand
TGATCAGGTCCTGGGGATTTATCCATCTTTATGCAATTTAAGACATCCAGGGCCGCCTCCTCTGTGATATGAACTTTTTTTTCAAAATGTCACTATTTATTTTCCAACATGCGATATCTTCCTTATCCTTCTCCAACAGTAAACAGATGCAAAATACTCGTTTAATATCTCCTCTCTCCCCATCTCCTGCAGTTCCACACATAAGTGCCCTTGCTGATCTTTTAGGGGCCCTATTCTCTCCCTAGTTACCCTTTTGTCCTTTGCTGACTGACATTACAGCCTTCCAGACTCTATAATGAATTTATAATTTCACTTGGTCTGCTTCAGATTTTATTTTTACGCTTGTTTCTGAACAATAGCTGTTTACCATTCTGCCACTACCACTTCCTTTGACATCGCACTACTAACTCTTCTGTCATGCAATCTCTTCTGCATCCAGCCAGCACAAACATTACCGTTTGTTCTTTTCTTAAACCCCTTCGCACCTTGCTTAAAACTTCTCTCTAACTTCCTAACATTTCTAACATTTCCCAGTACTTAAAATGAAACATTAACATCCACTGTCAGTAGATGCTGCTTCCAGTCAGGAAAACTAAAGTTTAATTGAGAAATGAACACATTTTTTAAGGAAATGTTATGCTTCCTTTAGACTGAGGCAATCAAAATGTGAGGGTTACCTTTCGCAGAAACATGGCACATGCTAAGTACTAATGATTGCTTTTCGTGTTGAAGAAAAGTAATGTTTTATATACTTTCGTGTTCAACCCAAATTTGGAATTCATCCCTCAGGACACAACTTACAGACTTCAATTGGCTAAACCCAAAATCAGAGATCAGTGAATGGAAAGGCCAGATATTTGGGCAGACAGGGCACAGAATACTTTCCTATACCTGAGTGGTGTCCTCAAAACTCTTCCAACAATGGTCCACTGGCTTCACTTCAAAACAGCCAGAGAGGTGAAGAGGAGAGCAAGGTTCAGCCATTGCTGGCAGATTAGAGTCAGGGTGCTGAGCATCTAGGAGACAGCAGCAATTGCATTTGATGATTATCACCATAAATTTCCAATTTTTAAAGCAATGCTGAATTATAATATTTCTTTGCGGTGAGTGTATCTCCATATTCAGACTGCCCTAGAGATTAAAAAGTTGACTTTTTAAATTTTCACTTCATTAAAAGATAACAATTTGACCTTAGATTTTTGGGAGAATTTTCTGGTGAGCCTGCAAATTTAACAAAATTAAACTGCGGTGTCAATATAGTCATGCTGTTCAGGGGGAGGAGGAATAAATGCACCAGAAGATTTTCCTAATCTTGTAATAGCACATTTAGAGGTGTGAATGGCTAAGAAAGCAGTACACACTTTCTACATGGCTCTCCTACATAGTCCCACGTCCAGGCATGTGTCTTCAGGTGAGATACATTTAAATCAGCAACCCTCTCCCACACAGTTCACCAGGGCATTTATTATGGGTATTTTCTGAGAGTGCTGGAATTTTAAACAGCATATTGCACACAGTCCTCATGTTGGGAGTCCAGGGAATGCTTCAGAGACTGCACCTCAGTGGAAGGTCAAATGCCACCAAAGGTTGCAGTAAAGGTCGATATTAGGGAGTTGCAAGCAAAAGGGGTTCATTCAAGGTAGGGTGCATTCTCGTGGAGAAGGGACCATGCTGCTCTGGTCCTTTTTTTGTGTGTTCCACCCTGTGAGCCTTTCTATGACACCATCTATTTCAGCGCTGCTCACTTCTCCCAGTGGAGATACCAGCCAGCTACTCTTTTATGTTTTTTTCTTTGGCCCGCAGACATCCTGTTCTGCCCACCATTGCAAATGCAGAGGCAGTAGTCTGACAAGATGCTTGGACTCAGGACCAATAAAATGGTGCCGAGTTAATCTCCTGCTGCCATGTGACTATTCAGCTCAACACTGCAGTCTGAATATTATAAAACTCACCTTGAAGATAAAAATAAAGAGTGAAGTCGATTTCAATCGAAATGATTAAACATTGTGTATTACTAGGAACTCAGCCAAAAGACAGAATGACTCAGAATCACTACAATTTGTTAAAATTTTTGAAGGCTGCAACTGTGTTTTTACATGGAAATTGAAATAAAAAATAAATTTAAACATAGCACAATTACAAGCCATCTGTTTTGGTACATGATCAATGTTTTTGTAACAACACTCACTGCTAGAAAGATTGGTTTTGTAATTAAATGAACTGTTATATTTACTAAGCTTAAGGAAAAACAACAGTGGTCTGTATCTTTGGATAAAGCTGTAAATGTCTTCCTTAATTCAATGATTTTTCAATCATAATTAGATCAAATGATTAATGGCCACTTGAAGTCAATTGGCATCCATTCATTTTAACTTTTCTCCCTAATAATTTTTAAACTTCAGTGGAAGGTATTGGTAATGAAATGAGTTAGCAAGATGTTCACTTACTTCTCAAACTTGGACTTGAGTATGATCTATATTTCAAAATTATTCTCTTGTGCCTGTGAAATTTAGGCTTATTCAAACCTATACTTAGTGGGTAATCATTCAATGAATATAATAATGCTGATCAATAAGAAAGATCATGGATTGCTTCCTCGCTGTTTACTTCCTTATGCTGTTCTTTAGTACTCTCCCTTACTGTACAACTCCACGTTGCTGAATTTGGTTTGCAATTTTTGTCATTTGTTTGGTTGTAATGTCCAATATAAAATTATTAGTAAAAAGCTTACAGTTTGATTCCAAGCAGGCATCTCTTAGAACAAAACTCTAATTCACATTTCTGCAGAGAGTACCTTTGTTTTTGAAGACTGGCATCCAGGTTGGCTATCTCTTCCAGTAAGTCAGGAGGAACTTTGTATCTCGAATTTCCTCGAGCTAGAAGAACATGTAAAAATGGAGCAAACTTAATGTTTTACTTGGGGGACAAAAAAATTAATGACTCACATTACATTATCACGAGATGACAGAAACTACCAATCTGGGTCAACTCTGCTAAATCAATTGAAATAAATTTTACTATCTCACTTCTCCACTATACCCATGGTCCTGAGCCCATCTCTGTTTCAAATGTTTACTTCTTTCCTTAAAAGGTGCAATGTTGACTAGCTCAATGACAATCCCCATGAAGACTATGGATTTGCACAGGACATCAGAGGATATGTATCACAGACAAAACCTCACTGATGTTTCTGCACAACTCAAAACGAATTATTTCTAATCTAAACCTATCACTGAGACATCCATTTCCTACTTTCTTGTTTCCCTGCGTTCTCCCTCCTCCCCAGTATGCTTGTTTAGTTTTCCTTAAAAACATTGATAACATTTGCTTCAACCATTCTCTGTAGTAGCATGTTCCATTTTCTTTACATAAACACAGGTTTCTTCTAAATTCTCTTTTGGATTTCTTAGTGACTAACCTCTATCAATGGAGTAAGTTATGGAATTCCACATATGAGGACATACTCTCTCTCTGCATCAATTCTAACAAAACCTTGCATGATTATTAGGATGCACCTCAACCCATTTTTATTTTAACACGCAGAAGGGGTTAAAAAACAAGTTTTGACAATGTTGCAGTTTTGCTCAATTAATGGTGAACTTGGCAATGTTCTGCTAGTATTTCGAGGCTCATGAAAATCCCACAGGCATGCTGCAGTGCAAAGTGATGGCAGATCATTTTAGTTTTAGTAATTGAAGCTATCACTACATGAATAATTAGCCCCTTAAAGATCACACTCTCTATCAACAGACAGCAGGATTGTGATCAATCATGTATAAGCACATTAATGAGTGGAAGTCAACTGCATATTGTTGGACAAAAATAAATACAGCAAGATATCACTGAAGATTAGAGAAGTGCAGAGATCCATTTAGGTTGATGAATGAACAGGTTTTAATGCAAGTTCGGACATGGGCAGCAGATGGATGGGTTTAAGTTTCTGCAGTGGAAAGTAGGAGGCTGGTCAGGAGTACCATCAAGTAATCAAGAATTGAGATAACAAAGACATGAAAGAACAAGAAATCATCAGTAGATGAGCTGAGGCAAGAATGGAGTTAGGCAATATTACTGTGATGGAAATAAACGGACTTGGTGATGATACAGATGGGTGCTTGGAGGTTTGTGTCAGGATCAAATATGATAATAAGATTTCAACAGTCCATCCAGCCTGAGGTAGTTGTCAAAGAAAGAGATGGAGTTGATAGCCAAGGAACACAGTATTTGGTAGGAGCGGTATGCATTTCAGAGAACCAAGAATCAAAAATTCTTCAGTTCCCAAAGAAACTGACTGACACCCATTATTATCTCACATCATCCCCAAATCCTACTGCAGTTTAATTGAACATTTGATTTACCGTACCCTCTGCTGGTCGCTGTAGTTGAGATTTTCTATAAAACAGCATGTAGGCGCACTCCTTGCCCTCAAATTGCTTCTCAATGTCTTTCTCTTGGATAGGCCGTACTTGGGTATCATCAAAATCAAACCAGTGTACTTCAGAAGCTGGTATCTTGGAGTGTGTTTCCGTCTTGTCAGCATGCGAGGTGCTGGCTTTGCAATTTTCTGCCTGTGCTTTCTTGATTTTGGATTTGTTGGGCTGTTGCCCCGAACAGTCATGGCCAACCTGTTTTACAGCAACTCGTGTTCCATCTGCTTTGAGCAGAAACACATCAGGATGACTCTCCAGAAACTGAAAGAAAAGGGAGAAGAGTATAATAGAACTTTAAAACAATCACAGAGCAGCATTAAAATTGAGCAGACAAGCCAGCTGAGTAACAGCTTATCTGGGAAAGGCTGTGTTGTAGTGGTATTATCACTGAAACAGTAACCCAAAGATCCAGGCTAATGGTTTGAAGACTAGTCCCACCACAGCAAATTGAATCTGAAATCAATCGTAATTTGAATTGCAGCCCAAACAGTGGCATCTACCCAGCAAGATGGTAAACTGCCCATGCTTGCCCTGTCCACAAAAAGAATAAATCCACTCTGACCAAACATTATTGCATCAGTCTATTCACAATCATCAGCAAACGATGCAAGTGTCATCGACAGTGTTACCTCAACAATAACATTTCATTGATGCTCAAGTTGGATTCTGCCAGGTCCACTCAGTTCCTAGCCTCATTACAGCCAATGGTCCAAACATGCACTAAAAAGGTGAACTCCAAAGGTGAAGAGACAATGACTAACCTTGATATCAAGAGGATGTGCATTGCTAGTTGTACAATGTTCAACACTATTCACAAGTCCTCAAATACTGAAACAGTCCATGGCCACAAAAACAGGTCTAGCAAGACCTGCCAGGTCTCAGCTGACAAGTGGCAAACAATATACCTGTCACACAAGCACCAGACAAATGAGAATCTAATCTTTGTTATTTAATAGCATTACCATGACCAAATCACCTATTAATAACAACCTGATAGTTGTCATTGACCAGAAACTGAACTGGACTAGCCATATAAATACAGTGGCTACAAGAGGGGGTCATGGGCTAGGAATCCCACACATCAAGTAACTCAGCTGCTGACTCCCCACAGCCTGCCCACTTTCTGCAAGACACAAGTCAGGTATGATGGAATATTCCCCTCCTGCCTGCATACATGCAGATCCAGTAACATGGAAGAAACGCAACACAACTGACACAAAGCTTGACACAAACCAGCCTGTTTGATAAGTCTATATCCACAAATGTTCACTCCCTCCATAAGTGACCTTGATTAGCACCAGTGTGTACCATACACAAGATGCACTACAAAAATTCACCAAAGCTCTTCAGACAGCACCTTTCAAACTCACAACCACTATCATTTTGAATGACAGGGGTAGTAGATTTATGGCATTACTACTGCCAGCAAGTTCCTCTCCTATACACTTTCCATTCTGACTTGAAAATATATTACTGTTTCTTCATTGTTACTGGGTCAAAATTCTGGAACTCCATCCCGAACAGCAGTGTGTGTGTACCTATCCCAATTGGACTCCATGTGTTTAAAATGACAGCTAACCTCTACCTTCTCAAGTAGGGATGGGCAATTAATGCTGGCCCAGCCATTGAAGGCCACATTTCCTAAATGAATTAAAATAAATCGCATTGTGCAGTCTCCTACCTTCCTTAAAGGTCCATGTTGCTTGCGGTATCTTTTGTTCCATGCAACACCAACTTTCTCCAGCAATTTTTGGCCCAATTGATCTACCAGTACGCCATCAACGCCCATCTAAATGTGAACAGAGACAGGAATACGATAGAGCAAGTATCTTAAAAGTACTAACAATAGTTTCAGCATATTGTTAAGTCCAACAGGACAGCATCAGCAAAATAGTCCTCACTATCTTAGTTACTAAGCCTCCAGCTGGAAAGGTAGCTATTAAGCTGCTGGAAGTCACTCAGCTGAGGTACAGAGGAAGCATCAATGACAGTTTAACTTCTCAAGTTACCAGTTAACTCCAAGACAAACACATTTGTGAAGCACCTAATACAGACTATGAGAGTGAACTATTATACAACATGCAATTTGTGCCAAAAAAATCTCAGGAGATTACCCAGTCAAAACAGGCATACAGCCAATCGACTGGCTGCTTCAACCAACTCTGCACAATCACAAAATCTAACATTTGGAGTCTAGGTGACTCTTCAACAGAGCTGAAGTGAAAGGTGATGAAGCTCCGATCAAGAATCATCTACATTCGAAACGTTAGCTTGCTTTCTCTCCATGGATACTGCCTGATCTGCTGTGATCTCCAGCACTTTTTGTTTGTAGTTCAGATTCCAGCATTGGCAGTAATTTGCTCCTACAAAATCTATCTAATCAATTTAGCCTGGCTTAGATGTTGGAGCCGAGAGGAGTTTTGTACAACAACTTACTTTTATATAGTACCTTTAAAATAGTTAACATGAGTGTAATCAAATAAGATTTGACATCTTACTTTAGAGCTGATGTGTATTCATGTTTTCACATCTTGAATCATTACAGTAATAGATCATCAAATTGAGTGTCTCACAGTGTAATAGGCTATGAATAGTTGTAATATAAATCACAAGGATATCCTTGTTGAATACAATACCTGTACTAAAATAGCTTTCAGGATTTCTACAGGATCCCCCAATTCCAGCAAGTGGTCTTGATTTGTTGAATCTTTTGGTAAGTTGACTACCGTCATCTGCTCATCCTATAAAGAAAAGCACATTCTAGCTACAAGTGGTCACTGGCTCTTTGACTGAACATGATATGAATTAATGGGGAAAATACTGAAATGAGGGTATAAAAAGAAACACATAAGGAGATTGCAGATGACTTAGTCAAAGCTCTCTAGATTCAGAAGTTATGCCTTTGGATTAAAACATTCAAAATACCAGGCTTTAACTTAGAACAGTATAGGAAGGAGGAAACAGAGAAAAATGGACCTGTCAGTTTCGCATTAGTTGTGGGAAAATTAATTGAAGCTATGCAAGATAGAGTGCAAGACTTTGGCTCACTCATTTACAGACTTAAGTTGAGGTCTAGGGTTCCTCACCAATTAAACAAATAATAACCAATGAAAACACATCATAGATGGGTGAAGTCTACGTCACATCCAACTGATTTATCGGAAATTTCTTTTGAGGTAATTATGAGCAAGGTAGACAAGGGAGCAATTAAACATTCTGCCAATTTCAACATCGAGTAGACATTTGAAAAGGCTTTGCCTTAAACGAAAAAAAAAGAGGTAATTCATGAAATTGACAGTAACCTTGTCATGTGAGTCAGTAACTGATTGGAAGGTAGGAAACAGAGAGTTAAGGATAAATGGAAATAGCTTCTGATTGTCAATATGCGAGACATGGTTTACCCATGGAGGTACTATGACATTAGAGCCTCAGCTTTTCATCATACAAATGAAAAAGACAAGATGAAGAAATAGGGAGCTGCAAATTTGTTTGTAGATGACACAAAGTCAGCAGGTACAGCAAATTGTGTAGATTGGAGCAAGAAGTTTGCAAAGGACCACAAACAGTTTGTGTGTAGATGAAATGATGACAAATGGAGTTTAACATGGGAGCGTAATACAGTAGCCTTCTTTGAAGTTGAGAAATCAGACTAAAACATTTTCTGAATGGTGAAAGATTAGGAACTAGAGCAAAGCAAAATGATTTAAATGCCCCTGTTGTTCACAAATACAAACAATAATTTAAATGGCCAATGAAGACCTAATCTTTCAAAAGGATTAGATACAAAAATGAGGAATTGATGCTTCAGTTGTTCAGAGTCTTGGTCAGGCCCCACCTGAAGCACTGAGTTGGGTTTTGTGCACAGCACCTTACCAAAACAAATACTGGTCTTGGAGAAGATACAATACTGAATCATCAGAATGGCACCATGCGTAATGTGTACATGTATGAGGATCTGTTGCTGAAATCTATTTGCAGATAATTGTAATTGACGTGTTCAGAGTTGTAATGACATACCTCTGGAGCAGGTAGGCACTTGAATCCACCACACCACAAGACCCCCAAAACTTGCGTTACATTAATCTAAGCTTACAAGGTTGACAGGTGATCCAATTTAAAATGATAATGGGATTTTCAAATGATAATGGGATGACAAAATTATTATTTTGACAGGGAAGTCATGAATAAGTGCATTATCTTTATATTTGAGTTAGGTACTCGAGGAGTCAAATCAGGAAGCCCTTTTTCATAGAAAAGGCAGTGCAATTCTTGACCTTGCCTCACTAAATATAGTATGTCCTGTCAACTGAAATTATCAAGGCTAAGATCAATTGATTTTTGTCACATAAGGTTATCAAGAAGTAGGGAGAAAAAGCTGGGTCAATGGCACTGAGGTACAGACCTCCAATCATCTAAATGATTGGCAAGAAGGGTTCAATTTATGACTATTCTTACAAAAAGGAACTAAAACTTTGACTACATTTAACAATCAATTTGAGGGCATGGGCTCACTTATTTCCAAAATCGTCCTTTCTACGGGAACTATTTTTATTTAAAAGTTCCATCCAACTAGAAGTAAAACACTATCGCAGATGTCTAGGAGACAATAATCTGGAATATTACAGACAAACTGCTGGATAGACCATACTGATGGTTGGCAGAACAATGACACTATGGCTACATACTCAAGAGATGTCATGAGTCACAAGGAAAATAATCAAAGTTATTTTTTTAAATCTTAGTCAAAACAACTAAAACAAAGACACATGTTTCTTGGGATAAATATCTATTTTAAGCCAAAAGGTTAGAGACATTTATTAACACTAGGAAATACCTGAAGAGCAACAAGAAGTCTTTTTATATAGTAATTGACTCACTAGACAAAACCAGGTGCCCAGTTGATCAATATCTTTGATGTATGCATGGTAATGCCCTCCATAACAGCCTCCTTTGTGGATGATTACAGAAAAGAGATCATACTCATATTCAGAATCTGGCAGATTATCCTATAAAGCAAAACAAGGAAGGTGAAGAGATTTTCAACAGTAGAAATTATTTATTATAGCAATGTGATTAATTAAGTATCTTTAATGCTGTAACATGCCCTAACATGTCTTAGGAATTCAGAGAAATTATGCCACCAGGCAATATTAAAACAGGTGACTAATTGCTTAAGTTAAAGGAGTGGAGCTTGAAGAATATTTTAAAGATGAGAAACGTGCAGAGGCAGAGATTAGGGAAGGAATTTAAGAGTTTATAAATTAAAATTTTCTTTATATCTAACACTTCAAACCATTTTATGCCTTAATTTGAAACAAACCCTATAGTTTTCTCCTTCCATTGTGAATGAATGGCACATCAAGTCATTGTGGTCAAAATCTTCCTGAGAAATTAAGAACTTGCATTAATGTAGTGCCTTTCACATCCCTCAGGATGTTTCCAAGTGACTCAGTCAACATAGCAGTTATATGTAGTTAGAATTATATTCTTTTGTTCAAACTCTCTTAGGTAGTAGCTTGGATCAAGGGTAACCCACTCCAGATCTATGGTTTCTGGAGGTGATTGATAATGGTGATTCAATTTTGCACTCTACCACACTTGGAGCAAGCGGTCAGTGAAGAATAGGTAGATGGTCTTCGGAGGTTTCTGTGCTCCCTCCAGTGCCTCAATTTTGTCTCCATAAATTCCTGACAAAATCCTGTTCAGAGCCTAAATTAGATTTCCTTATTTTAGCTAGTCACTTGTGAGGACTTCCACGATCAGCAAGTATGCTTGATCTCTTTAGAGATGCCCTCAAAGCATCTTTGAAGTGTTTCTGCTGTTTTAAGGATCTCTTACACAACAGAGTCTTGAATAGAATAATTGTTTCAGAAGTCTGGGGTCAAGCGTAGAATGTCTGGTCCAGAAAAATTGGTTTTGGTGATTAGTTGCCTCAATAAGAATCAAAATCCTGGAATTCCCTCCCGAAGGGCATTGTGGATTAACTCACAGCAGGTGGACTGCAGAAGTTCAAGAAGGAAGCTCACCACTCACCTTCTCAAGGGCAACTAGGGACGGGCAATAAATGCTGGCAACCAGTGATGCCCACATCCCATTAAAAATGAATAAATAATACTAAGCATGATGGCTTGTGAGAATATACTATTGCCTTTCTTGACAACCAATTTAGAGGATCATGCAAAGATGGTGGTACTTCTTCACTGCTTTAAGATTCCTGCTGTAGATTATCCAAGTTTCCAAAGCATAAAGCAGCTCAGAAATCACACACCAATTCAACCATATAATTCAGTCTTGGGTTTGAAAGCCTGGTCTTCAAGTATTCTTTTCTCCAACTGGCTGAAGGGCAAGCTGGAACATTGGAGACAATGATGAATTTTCTTGTCTACATCTATCTACAGCTGAGAGGATGCTTTCATAATAAAGAAAACTGACTAATTTTGTAGGGCATCACACATTATCTTAATCAAATGAGTGAGATGTTTTCCTATGGGACTTGATTGGATGAGGATCTTCATTTTCCAAGTGTTCTCCTTTTGCTTTCAAAAAGAGTCAACGATGACATGGAGCACAGTTTCTGAGTGTCCACATATGCATCATCTGCATGCTGAAACTCTATGATCAAGATTGGAATGACTTTGACTTCATAATTGAAGGCAGCACCATTTGAACAGTTTCTCGCCTGAAATAGTTCGATTTGCATTGTTCATGTCACTGAAGGAGGGACTGCCACTGGTTTAGTGTTAAGACTGATAGATTGCATGTCATCATGGAGTAGGTAGAAGCTGGCGATGACTTTATAAAAACAGCCAAATTTGAGGAGTGTACTCTATTGGTTTTCACGGTGGACAGCCAAAGGCTTTACAAAATTGAAAGAAGTGGGTATGTACAGCAGTAGGTGCTGTTCTTTGCATTTC
Source organism: Chiloscyllium plagiosum (assembly GCF_004010195.1). Taxonomy (NCBI): domain Eukaryota; kingdom Metazoa; phylum Chordata; class Chondrichthyes; order Orectolobiformes; family Hemiscylliidae; genus Chiloscyllium; species Chiloscyllium plagiosum. The sequence continues at coordinate 16,078 of NW_025212586.1, read as the reverse complement.
TCAAATTTGCCATGAAGCAAAGATTATATCTTGAGGTATTTTTTGATTGCGAAAAATTGCAGTGCAACTCTGGAAGGAGTGCCTTAACCACTGCCTGGAAGCATGTGAGGAAGATCCTAGCAGTAATTTTCCCTCTGACAAACAGCAGAAATATTCTTCATTAGTTACTGAAATTGGGCCTGCCTCCATTCTCAGATACAGTCCCTCAGATTCTCACAGTAAGTGCGCTTCGTCATAGATGAGCAAAATTAGGTTGGATAGTTGTACTAGGTAAACATATTCTCTGTATTCAGAGATTCCATTTGCTCCAGAAGTTTTCTTGCTTTTTCAGTTTAGAAAAGCTTTTGCAACTTCACTTCCGACCAGGATAGCGCGGAGCCCCAAGGCAGATGGGGTACTGGGGAACGGAGTCACAGATATTCGGGTCAAAATTGCACGTGTAGAAGACAAGGCTACAGCGTGGAAAGTACTGTGCAGGCCTCGCTCCATGTTGAATAGCCTGACTTACTACAAAAGAAGTTAAGACATCAGTTCCTTTGAAAAAAACAAAACTGGCTGTGCATAACAACAAAGTTTATAAGCTACCTTGCCCCTATTGTTTAAATTGCACATTATGTACTATTTAAGGTAGAAGTGCTACCAAAAGTAAAAGGTGAAGATGCTGTGGTCCTATAGAACCACTGGGCTGCTCTCTCATAAGACAACTTCTCGTGGTTTAACCCCAGGATCACCATGCCTTAGGTAAGGGGAGAGATTGGGAAGGGCAGTCCTTCATGATAACCTCAACCAGAGTGGGAAGTGAACCAGCACTGTTGCCATCACTCTGTATTGCAAACCAGCCAACCGAGCTCAGTGAATGACCTACGCCTGCTCCTATCTTTGATGTTTCTATGTTAACTGCAAAGTTGGTATGTAGCACCATTAACCTGCTGTTCAGTGTGAAAGTCTCATCAGTCAATATGCATTAAGGGAAAAAAAAGCTTTAACAACCTTCTGGTCTTGGTTTCCCACTCTATTTTTAAACAATTTAACACTGAGTATTGAAAACTCTATTACAGGATTAACATAAATAGGAACCATAATTAACCTTGGATGTGGTGTAATCATGCCACTCCAAAAATGTGAACACAACTGAAGCACAGGATGCCGCTGTCACTGTTAATAATTACACCAATAACACTTCCATTGAAGATAGTCAGTATGTTTTACCTTTAAAAAAATTTTTAATTCTACTATCTACACGCAACTGCCATTCTTCAGTCAAACAACCTTTTCTCCAGCAATTTCTGTTTTTCAATCTGATCCGAGGCTGTGGCTGCACCAACCTCAGTGAAACCTCAGAACACAAGTCTGCACCCACAGCTGCATCTTTCTACATGTTCACAATACCTAATCTCAACACTCTGCCTTGTGGATGATTAAAGGCAGATACTCATGACCAACACCAAAAGAGAGAAAAAAGTCAAGATATGGTGATTGTCTTTATATCATAGCAACAAATCCAATTGCTTATTTATTCATGCAAGTTCCCCAGCTGGTTGTCAGCCTCAAAGGACAAGGTTCTGATGCCCACACACAGTGAGGCCAGCTGTCGAGATTCTATTGCTGTTCCAACTACAATCAGCTAACAACACAGACCAGCAAGCAAACCGGAAACCAACTAGAACAGGAGGTGATGTGGTCGGGAGGTACTTATCAGTACTCACTACATAAATTCACTGAGCCTCACAGGCAATATTGGTATTTGGGTTACGATATCCTTTTGTCTGAAATACATGCTTCCTTTCAACTTATCTAGGCAAAAAAAGAGATGTTTTTAAATCATCCATGGAAAAACACTGCAGCAATCAACACAGTCAACTGCATTCAAGCTGATCTTGAACCTGTTAAAAGTGAAGCAGAAACGGTGACCCACCTGCTCACAGAAAGGCCGCATGTCCAGCCTGACTGGAAAGGAGTAACATCCTGTTTCCTTGTAACGTTCGCACTTGGTAAAATCAAAATTGAAGCGCAGTAAAGAAATGGTGAGGAATGTGGGGAGGTGCCGTATCTTCGCTGACTGCAAAACAAAAGCATGGGACAGATTGCACTGTTAAACTGAACTCATAACACCAACCAAATCGGCTTTTCAGAACTATATCCAATGTAAGAGCCAATACTATTCAGCTGCAAAAATAAAATCTCAGCAAGCAAGGCTTCATCTTGTCTCCATTGTGTATGAACAAAGTATACAGGCTGTTTACTGTGTTGTTTCACTGTTCAAGGGCAGAAAGCAGAAAATGCATTTGGCTCACTTGTTCCAAATTCTGAATTTGCTTTCTCACCAAAGGATTGGTAAAATGAGGATCCATTTTCATCTTACTTTTAAAATAAGAACAGATAAAATAGAACCAGGAGAAGACCATTCCACTACTCAAAGAACATGGCTTGATCTGACATAAAGTCAAAACGCTGCAGATGCCGGAAATGTGAAACACAGACAGACAATGTTGGAGAAACTCAGATGGTCTGACAGCATCTGTGGAGAGTGAGAGAGAGTGAATGAGTGCCTACA
>NW_025212586.1:9929-12593 GCF_004010195.1 Chiloscyllium plagiosum | reverse complement strand
TCTGGAAAATTAACCGAGTTACAGCTGAAAGGTGAGAAACAGAAGGAATTGATCGAAAAGTATAATCAAAGAAGACTCTAGATGCATCTCCGTGTGGTGCATTCTTAAAAGTGGTACCTTAATAACAAATTGGAGGCCACCACTTATTCAGTCAGATAGAGATGGTCTGAAGTGCTAGATGCATCTCCGTGTGGTGCATTCTTAAAAGTGGTACCTTAATAACAAATTGGAGGCCACCACTTATTCAGTCAGATAGAGATGGTCTGAAGTGCATCAAGTTATATTGCCAGTGAGTTTTAGAAAGGAGGTGTTGCGGTAACACGTGAATTACTACGATGTTATTTAGGAGCAAGAAAAATTCAAACTGACGTATAAAAACATTTTTACTGGCTTGGACCATCCAAGAATGTAATTGAATTTTGACAGTCATGTCATACCTGTAAAGTGATTGGAAAACCACGGGTAGTAGAAAATTTTGCATCTTTATAACTATTCCTGCATTTGAGGGACGTCTGACAAGAATCTTAATTGATTTTCTAGGATCGCCTACGTAAAACAAAAAGTGGGAATCAATATGTGTTAACATAAGTGGATGTATCCACGCGATTTGCAGGCGCCACTTCTTTACGCAATATCCCAGCTCAACTGAACTCACAAAGAGAGCAAGGTTCACACTTTGCACCAAAATTACTCAAGGATATTACGGGCAGCTCAGGAATAAAACAATTCAAATGCAGTGTGCCCCATACAAAGTTGCATAGAGGGCTGGAAAGGTGGCGTCAGTCATTAAACACCATGTTCAGAGCTGACATTCAAGACTAATCAGATGATTGTGATGAAGTAACTTCATTTGTAGTTTTGTGAACAGAGATGCATGAAATGAATTGAACACATTCTGTCCGCTTGAAATCATTTTCCTTCATGAAGTGAGAGGAAAAATAACATTGAGTCAGGTGCAACTCGAAGACATAATTCAGAGACCACATTTGAGGGCTATGCATCAAATATTCGGGCACACTTAAATAGAGCAGTGGCTACACAATATTTAAAACTTTTATAGCATACCATGCAGGAAGCAGACACGAAAACGAAAACCCTGCAATTTTGCAATTGGAGACCAAGTGTTCGTGTTACTTCCAGTGGCAGGTGAACCTTTAAAACCAAGGATTACTCGACCTTATCAAATCGAAAGTATATTGTGAGCTGTACAAGTTGATAAGTAATGCAGACAGAAAGAAGGATCACAGAGTGTATCGTGTTAATAAGTAGAGAAGTATTTTCACAGGGTAGGAATACTAGGGGAGAATGTGTTATTGATTGCAAAACAGAAGGAAGAACCAAGTTCAGAACATTCTGAACTGGACTCTCACCAAGTTAGGTTACTGAATGGGGAAGATATCAAAACGTGGGATAATTTTTTGAGTTACATTCTCGTGGAAAATCCAAAAGACCTCATGCACTTATAGCCATCGGTATGAAGATGTGGGTTTACTGTATCTTTAAGAGAGTTCAAAGAACCTGACAACACAAAAACTCCTGAACAAGATATAATGTAACATGTGGTTCAGTAACTGGGTAGCTGGCTGTCTGGAAACGACCAAATAGACTTGAGTTAGGTCAATCATTTTAAATTATACACCCCACAAAAAAAGAAACTCCAACTAAATCTAAATTTAGTATATTGGCAATCTGAAAAGCCAGTGACACAATCAGATGGTTTGGAGTTGTAAGACCGGGCAAAATTGCACAGTTGGGAGGAGAACTGTCGCGCCATCAGCATCTGCAGGCAGCCCGATAATCGCTCTTTTAAAGGTATCTTTATCGAAAAGTGACCTGTGAGACATAAATCCCGAAGAAGAACAGAAGATCGATGCAGAAAAGGTTCGAAATCTGGCTAGTTTTGAAAACCTGAACTATTGGTAAATCTTAATCGTGGGGGTTTAACAAGATTAGTAATGTAGAAGGGCAAGGTAAAAGATAGGTTAGAGGGTTGAGTTGTGAATAGTTGTTAGGTAAGTATTCTCTGTTCAACCACAAGGAATAAAGATGCGAATTCTTACTTTAAATAGTTGTTGAACTCTGTAATTTTCACAGATTAGTGCAAGAGTTAAACCTTCTCCGTGTTGCTGGTTTAAATTGAGCAGGCGGCTTACCCTGTGTGTGTTACTGTTACAAAGCGAGACAGTTAGAACAAAGCTGGAAAATTTGACCTAATTATGCCTGATGTCGATATCATAGATGCTGTTCCGATGCAGCAACATCCTTATCGGTATAATCCTCTAATGTTGGCAACGTTTTAAGACGTTTGAATGCACGCACCAAGACGGTATAGTCAAAATGGGTTACTATGACTGGATCTCACTCATAGTAATGGTGTCAAATTCAGATGCATATCAAGCTTATGAATGAACTATTTAAAAGTGAATGAAGTACCAAAGTTTAATTCAGATACGCTTACACATGTGGAAGACTATGTTGGACAGATTAAACAAGCAATTGATATTTCTGTTTGGATTTGCTCAGAGGATACTGGCAGGTACTGTTGTCCAAAATAACGAATATAGTATAGGCTTTCCTCAGACAGAATGGACTGTCTCAGTTTAAAGTCAAACCATTTGTTATGAATAATGCACAGCCACATTTCGATGACTAACCAACAAAATC
>NW_025212586.1:0-7952 GCF_004010195.1 Chiloscyllium plagiosum | reverse complement strand
AACGTATTTTTGCTCTCACTTCCTCAAGTGGTAGCGATTGGAGGAAATTTAAATTGTTAGGTGCACTCTTGATAACCAGGTGATTAAAAAAATAATCGGAGAATTGTAAGATTGCAGACTTGAGGAGTAAGTTGGAAGGATATTGAACTTATTGCTTGTGACTGTGTGTTGTGGAGCGATTCGCCACAAAGCTCTCAGTTGCCTATTCTTTTCCTTGTGTAGTTGGGTGACTTCACGGAGAGAGATTGGTGGCCTCTCGTACTGATACATGGTGTCTGTGTTTTGCCCGCTTAAAGGTTTCTTCACCTTGTGATGCAAGCCAAACCTGGTTGATATTTCCCATTTGCGTTTCAACAACGCCGCCATGAATTGATGAAACTGGACTTGTCTTGGCGTTCGACGAGCGAGCAGCACACATTTTGTCTCCTGCTGTATTCCCAGATTGCCCAGACACACTCCACAGTCAGTCCGTTCAGCCACGGCGACTAACCACTCGAGAGCCCTCCGAGAGTCCAGGTCATTAAGAGTGACGGGATCGTCTAGAAAGCTGGCATTCTCCGTGCTTAGCTGTGACAGGTCTTTCTGCCCTGTGGATTCGAGACGAGGGAGCTGACGTCGGATCGGCAGCACAAGGAGCTGCTGACCAGTGCCGCGATTTCTTTTTTCAGGAAGTAGAAGAAGTGGAAACTGCCGGTCAATTCCTGCATCATCGACCTCATGAACGCGCTGTTATGACACGCGGAAATGCTCTCTCCTGATTTAAACCTGACGCACAGAAATGTTTCACACCGTGCTGTAATCTGAAAATTCGACTGGCAAAGAACTATCCCAAAAGTTACCAAGGAATGAAAAAAATGACAACTTTAATATTTAAAGTCTAACACAGAATAATTAACTGGAAACTACTTACAACCCCTTTCTCTGAAGTATCTTTTACTTTCTCGTTGACAATACTGGTCCGATAAAACTACCTGATTCATAATTCGAGAAACATTCAAATTTCAAAACCAGCCACCTATCCAATTCTCCCTTCGTTTCTTCCGCTGTAGATTTGTTCTCCAGGGTCGGTGTCAATCATTTTTGATGTGGAAAGGTACCTGCCAGACAGTTATTGCTAGCAGCCTATATCTGTTGGGCTTTTTGCTGTTCTCCTCCAACTCTTCATTTGATTTCGGTGTTTTACATTATGGATCGTTTCAGTGCTGTCATCGCTGTCAAAAACGACCATTCAATTTGATTGGAGTTTGGTATTTTGCAGCATAATTGAACCTGATTGACCGAATTTGCATTAGTTTCTGTTGTCTTCAGGCAACCCAGCTACTCCAGCTGTTCGTCCAAATGTTTCACAGTTCCCTTTTTCAGAACACTTGATGCTGTGCCAGTTCACCCTGCTCACCTTTAACGTTCTTAAATGTACACTACTGTTTACACCTTCATAACACCTCCGTCCTTAAGAAACAATGAACCATCAGAATAAAAAGATGTCTGTTTTGGAGGATGCAAAATGATCACCCTAACATGCAAATTACTTTAAATTAAGTTCTACTTAACCTCTTCCCATATACTTCGAAATATGAACCATTCAATAAAAAAATTCTGAGCTAAACTTTATCAATCAAATCCACAATAATGTACCTGCAATTACATTCATAAAACATGCAAGATTTGCGATTTTTAAGTTAAAACTCTGCAACCTAAGCTTGCAAAGAAATAGTCGCATATTCTTGTATTTATAGCTGTTTAAGTCTGCAAGAGAATTGTTTTCTGCACATGCAACCGTCTTGGACGAATTGTTCGTGACATACATATTAAAATATGTAAGGCCAGTCCCAAACTCAATATCTCTTTTTCGATGGTAGAGTATTTCCACTGCTGGATGTTGCGTTTCTTCAAAAGGTAACCAACTGGCAGTTCAATCACATCCTCATCTTACTTTCGCAGTACAGTTCAACTCCGATGTCACTAGCATCAATGGCATTGAACAGCTTGGTGCATGTGAAACTGGTTTGGTGATTAACAATGCTTTCAAATGATCGAATGCCTCCTGGCATTTTTTCTGTCGATTGAAACTCAGTGTTCTTCTTCAGCAAATCGGTTAACGGTGCCACTACACTTCTGATGTTTGGAACAAACCGCTGATAGAATACGCTAATCCTCAGAATTGAAGCTTTCTTCGAGGTTTGTTATGGAAATTCTTTCTCGTATAAAATGGTTGCAACATTTTCAAGTGACAGACTGTTACCTTTTTTTCCGATCTGACCTCGTTACTAGTTAGTACGCCTGACTCAAATTTTTTCTCAGTTTGATAGGGACCACTAAACTTCGCTTTGAAGGGATCTCCTGACACCGGAAAGAACACTACCACGTCATCCCCTCGGGAAAAATTCAGGGACTCAAATCTTTGATCTGTCACCTGCTTCATTCAATACTGAACACTTTTGCGGTGTTATTCATTAACTCATCTATTCGATCTAGTCCTCAACGATACACAATCCAACTGTGGGATTCCCAATTTTGTCCTGCCATTTTATTTAATTAATCTCAAGCGTCTCTCACTTTATGACCGAATATTAACTGGAAGGGAGTGCACTGATTCGTTTGTTTGCTTTATTTCTAACTGCAAACATTGCGATTGGGATACATTTAGCCCAATAATTTCTGTTAATCTTAACAGTCTGCTCACAACAAGGCCTGATGCTTCTTGTGAGTCAAGTATACCTAAGCTCCCATAACCTCCTTCGACAACGTGGAATAGAAATTGACCTTTGGTCCAAACAAATCTCTCTGAGTAGCCCATACACTATGAAGAAAGCTACTAACTCCTCTGTTAAGCTTTTTGCCTTGATAGTCCACAACGTAATTGCTTCAAGAAAACTGGTATGCATATCCATTACAGTTAACAATTATCACTTCCAATTATTAGTCTTGGGAGGGGACCTACACATTTATTTGGAAAACGTGTGACAGGTTCTTCGAAGGCGGGAATTGGATCGAATTCCATTTCAGGCCAACAACATTTGTTTGTACTTTAGCCTGAGGCTTTAGTATCCCAGTTGACGTCCTACCGGCAGTTAATGTGGGACGCATGCACCTCCTGTCTGTATGCTACTAGCAAAACAATCTGGTGCACTTCGGCCCATGACTCCTCTGTTGTAGTCTCCATTTTCAACTTGAGATTCTATGTTTCAGATAATTACCCTCTGCAATATTCTCTGCCTCTTTATCAGAGTATGCATCCACATATATATTTTCATCGTCTTGTGTCGCATTTGCAATCCGCTTACCCTTTCAGGATGAAACACTTCCGTCTGACCCTCTGCCAGTTCAGGTTTTTCCTGCATCTTTACATCAAACAGGGTGTCCGCGAACTGAACCTCAATTGCTTGATCTTTGTCTATATTTTTGCTTCGTGCTCTGACTTATGATGGTGGGATCTGGTTATGACACAGTCTCGGAAAATACCAAGATGTTTCTGTTTTGACTCTTCAGTTCTTTGGTCTTCCTTGGATTTCTGCACATCAAGAGTTGTCACTCCACATTACATCCTGCTAATCATGCCAAAGAACAAATTGAATTCCTGGAACTGACTCTCTGTCAATCATTCCCACGGTTACTTCCCCAGTCTTGAGTTAGTACGATATCCTGATCTAACATAGAAGAAAGCTAAATTGCTGTTCATCTATCCCACAAACTATCACACTCTCGGGTAACCGATCAGAAAGAGTGCATATTCGCTGATCTAATAGTTACAGCATCTGGTTTGATCCTGTATCCCTCAAAATTGTAATTTTTTTGTCCATCTGTCCGTGTTCTTTCTGAGCAAACTTTACTAACAAGCGCATTCTTTGTCGAAATCAGGTACGACTTCCATTTCAAGCCCCTGCCCAGGCTGTGCGCTCTTCTCCAACTCCTCCATTGGGGTTTCCTTTACGAACTTCACTACTACTTCTGGCTTAGCTTCATTTACCATATCTTTTCCCACAGAAACCTTTCTTCATCGACCAGCAATGTGACCTTCCGTGTCCGATCTTCTGGCACTGAAAACATATCTTCCCAGTGCCCTCCTGAAACCAGCAGTACTGTAATTGTCTGTGTCCCTCTCCATTACAGTAAAAACACCTGAAGCCTTTCACCTCCGTTTCACCCCCTTGGGCTTCTTTAACATGTGGTAAATTCTTATCAGTTCTCTCTACTCATTCTTCCATGGGGATGGTTCCCCTCAAAGGATTAACTTCACCAACATGTATTCATCTCGTAATCATGCTGCCCTTCTCATTTCCTGAAGTTTCTGCTCCTCCACGTTAATTCGTACTACCTCAAGATGTGAGTTTTCAAACTCCTGCGGCAGAATGATCTCTCGGAAAGTCTCAATGGTCTTATCTATTTTTAAAGCACGCAGTCATCTATTTTAAAGAAAAAACGTTTCATTCTTTCAAACTCACCAAAAGGCTAACCTGGTTTCCTTCTTTACATTTTGAACTGCTGCCTGAAGACTTCTGGTGTCAATTTATAAGCACTTGCAATCTCCTGTTTCAGCTCTTCACAATTACTTGCCCCCTCATCTAACAGCGCAGCAAATATCTCAAAAGCTCTGCTTACCAGCTTAGTCTGAAATAGAATTACTCATAAATCTTCGGACAACTCAATCTACGAGCCAGTATGTTTGAAATCAAATAATGAAGGCTTCACCATCTTTTTCATCAAAATGTAGCATAATTTTGACATACTTGTACATATTACTAAGTTTTATTTCAATCTCCATCCTGTCAACTACATTTTGCTTATGTGTCGCAACTTCTCAATGTCAAATTCTCTCTGTTTTTGCTTACCTGAGAAGTTACTCGCTTTCTTTTTCCTCACTCTCCCTTTCTCCTCTCTCTAAACTTTAACTCAATTTCCTAAATATTAATTTCAGTTTTTCTACCTCTTCTCTGTTTATCTGGCAAATCTAAGTGTTTGAGTAATTCCCTTATAATTTCAATTTGCGTTGTGCTTCGTTAAATCCAAGTGCAATTTCTTTCCTAATTCTAAAAGTATCGCCTTTTTGTTGCCTTCTAAACCTCCGTGGCAAATTTGAGAATCATCATAAAATCTCAGAAAGTATTCAACAATTTTAAGAGCTATTTCTCTCACTTTTAATTTAATCAACGACAAGTCAGTGAAATTAAGGAAAAATTGTCTCAACTACATTTTAGCGAAAGATCAAAGCAAGTATTTAAATCTGCTGGGATTATTCGTAGCCCCAAATATATTCACATGTTTCTAATCTACTGCAAAACTCAGGTTGGATCTATCCAAAACAGTTTAAATAGAGGAAGAAAGCCTCCAAACTGCTACGACATGACAAGCACTGATTGCTAATTTAAACAAGCAACACAGAAAAGAGGCTAACCCGTGCTGTAAACTGTTAAAATTCGAGAGGCCAAGGACTATCATAATAGTCAAAATTTAAAATAAAAAACATTGTTTTTTTTTAAAAAAAGTCTAACTGAGAATAATTAGCTATCAACTATGCGCATCTCCTCTGTCTGACATATATCCCTCTCGTTGACTGGTCCAATAAAACCACCGATTAAGATTTACAGAAAAATTCCAGTCTCAAAACCAGCCGGCTGTTGATTATTTTCTTGGTATCTTCCACTATAGATTCTCCATTAACGTCTGTGTCGATGTTTTTCTCTGTGCAAACTCCTTCTCTGTGCAGGTACCTCTCAGAGAGTTCTGACTCGCAGCATACACCTGTTAGTCTTTCGGCATTTTGTTCCCAACTCTTCAAGTTGTTTAATATTTATACCCCAGAGAATCAGATCGTTCCATTGGTTTTAATTTTGTCTAAATACCAAATGCAAACTGTATTGATGTTTAGAAGTTCGTGTACAATTTGAACTTACTGGACGAATTCGAATTTTTATTGGTCTTATCACAGTCCCGGTATGTTAACTGCTGGACCAAACATTACATTATAAATTTTGCAGCACTCTGTGTACTTGCTGATTCCTTCACTCTCTTAAAGGTACAGTACATCTCTGCACCTTCATAATATGAGAAAAAGGATTTACGATTATTTGGAAGATCACATCTTGATTAAAGATAGTCAGCAAGACCTAGTGAGAGACAGATCATGCTTCACAAGATTTAGTGAATTCTTTGAGAATGTAACAAAACACGTTGATGTAGGTGGAGCAGTGGATGTGATGTACATGGATTTAAGCAAGGCGTTTGATAAGGTTCCCTATTGTAGGCTCATTAATAAAGTAAGGAGATGTGGGATACAGGGAAATTTGGCCAACTGGATACGGAATTGGTTGGTCCATATTCGAAGGAGAGTGGCGGTTGATTGAAAGTATTCAGTCTGGAGCTCAGTGACCAGTGGTGATACGCAAGGATCGGTTGTGGGACCTCTTCTCGATGTGATATTTATTAATGTCTTATGTGAGGAAGTGCAAGGGTGAGTCAGTAAGTTTTCGAATGACACGAAGGTTGCAGATAGTGGGGTGGAGACCTGTTTCAGGTTACAACGGTACATTGACAGGATGCAGAGCTGGGCTGAGAAGTGGCAGATTGCGTTCAACCTGGAAAATTGTGCATTGTTTTTTTTTTGGTAAATCTAAACTCTATTCAGAACACAGGGTTAAAGATCGGATTTTTTTTCAGTGTGGAGGAATGGAGGAATATTTTGTCCTCATCCACAGTCCGCTCAACTCTCATACTCAAGTAAACACGGGTGTAAGAAGGCGTCGGGTGTGTTGGCTTTCATTGGCACCGGGATTGAGTTTAATACGAGTGGCACTATACTACACCGATCAAGTGTTTCGATCCCTCTCAGAACCTGCCATTTTACCTGTGTTTATGTCGTCAGAATTTTGGGGACGGGACGATCACTTCCCTACTCCAAATTGTAAGTACTGCACAGGTGCGACCTTTTCAGTCTATCTCTTCGCCTGTGGTGTGGTAACCGTCCAGTGAAACTACCGCCAATTTCTCCGCAATGTGATGATTTTGCTACTTTATAAAGGTTATGTTGCCTTTTCTTCCACATTCATCCAAAAGGCACAGGCTCTGGCTGTCTCGTCAGAAAACTATAAATCAGTAAGGCAGCGTGATCTAGCAGAGGGTGTGCCAGCTTTGATCGAACAACGCTGTCGAAATTTTTTCACAAAAGACAAAATAACGTAATTACGGATATCTCAAGGCAAGGATTTGCAAGATCACTACTGAAAGCTAATAGATATTCCAAACTGCGAAGGAGAAAGTATTGCAACTTCTGCAAGTGTAGCGAAAGGTGCGACGGGACACTGAAGGAGTGTTAGTGATGATGAAGGTTTTCTGACAGGAAACGGCCCGTTTAACTGGACGGGACGGGAATGTATGTTTGATGGTGCTCTCCTGCTGGAGGTGATGGAAGTGGCAACGGATCATTCTTTGAATGTGGAGACTCGGGCAGACGATACGTCAACAAGTGTGGAGGATTGGTCAATCACAGCTGAAGTTCCTGCCCACCAGAGTTACGGGAAATTTCTCTTTTGCAGAACAAGGAGGTTATTTCAGAGGCTTCTGATTGGAACGTGATAGTTTTCAACAAAAGTGGAAGAGCTGGAGAATGGAAGAATGGAGTCAATCTCAGTTGATCATGTGTTCAACCACATGTGTAAGTCTTCCTTGATTGATTAAACAAGACGAGGTATCTGAATTGCAACATTTGTTTCACATCTTGTTGAAAGCAGCGTGTTGAGGACAATTTATCCTTGTAGGGGAGTCAAAATAGACATGGGAAAGATCAGTGAATGGATAGAGTTTTAAGCAATCAATTGATAAAGTTCAGCAATGATGGATTCTGGTCAAAAAGTAGGCCTTAATACGAAGATGAACCATTCACTCTACACAAAGACAGTCAAGGAGAGTATCGAATAACAATGTAAAGTGTAGGACAGATTGTGGATGTTTCTTGACGA
>NW_025212585.1:25166-27407 GCF_004010195.1 Chiloscyllium plagiosum | reverse complement strand
TGCTGGAATGATATCGTTCAAATCATTAGCCTCGCAAAGATGCCAGCATGGCCTCAGCCTTCCCATAAGTTTCAGGAAATTGTTGCATTTGGCCACTTCAAATAAATTAATCTCATGCATAAAGCTAAGGCTGATATTTAATGACGTGATTTCTGTTCCTGCATTGTCACTGAACTTCTCTGAGCCAGAAATGGAGCCACTGAAAATCCAAAGTCTCAATCCAATGGACAGTAAATTTTTACAGACATTTAAAATGTAAAAGCTTAACTTTTTCTTTTTGTGTCTTTGCTTTCAAATTTCCCTTTTAATACAATCTTTCTTATTCCACTATCATTTCTTTGCGACCCTAATTTCACTGAAATGTAGTGTATCTCTGCTCCAACTGCCTCTGTTTCTTTATTTATCCTTAAATCTTACTGATTAAAGGGAATGTGGGTCCAACTGATAAATCCGACAATCAAACTCTGAACGAAAACACAAGTTGTTCAATGGAAGGATCTTAACTATAACTAATGCCTGTAAAAATGGTATGGCAATTATCATGGGGGATTTTAATCTACATGTCGATTAGTCAAACCAGCTCAGTCAAAGTTAAAAATCACACAACACCAGGTTATAGTCCAACAGGTTTAATTGATTGTCACCTGATGAAGGAGTGTCGCTCCGAAAGCTAATGCTTCCAATTAAACCTGTTGGACTATAACCTGGTGTTGTGTGATTTTTAACTTTGTACACCCCAGTCCAACACCAGCATCTCCGAATCACAGCTCAGTCAAGGTAGCCTTGAGGAGGAGATCGTTGAGTGTATCTGCCATAGTTTTCTTGAAGAGTATATAATGGAACCAATGTGGGAGCAAGCTATCCTAGATCTGGTCCTGTGTAATGGGACAGGAATAATTAGTGATCTCATAGTTAGGGATCTTCTTGGAAAGAGTGATCACAGTATGGTTGACTTTAGAATACAGATGGAGAGTGTCAAGATAAAATCCAATGCCAGGGTCCTGTGCCCTGGGAGGCGACAATAGAATGAGGGAGGACTTGGCTAAAGTAGGCTCCAAACAAAGATTTTATGGTGGGACAGTTGATGAGCAGTGGAGGACTTTCAAAACAATTTTTCAAAGTGCATAGCAAAAATATATTCCAGTGAAAAGAAAGGACTGTAAGAAAAGGGGTAATCTGCCATGACTGTCTATGGAAATAAGGCAGGCTATCAAATTGAAATGGATGGCATAAAAAGTAGCCAAAAACAGCAGGGAGCTAGAAAATTGGGAAAACTTTAAAGTTCAACAGAAAGACACAAAAAGAGCTACAAAGAAAAGTAAGATAGAACATGAGAAAAAAACTAACAGAATACAGATAACAAAGGTTTCTATAAATATATAAAATGAAAACAAGTGACTACATTAAATGTTGGTCCTTTACAGGATGAGAAGGGGCATTTAGTTATGGGACATGATGAAATGGCCAAGGCATTGGACAGGTATTATGTATCAGTCTTCACAGTGGAGGACATTAATAAATGCTAGTAATTGACAAAGAGATAAAAGTAGGTGAGGACCTGGAAACAATCATTATTATGGAAGAAGTAATGTTGTGCAAGCTATTGCAGCTCAGGATAGACAAGTTTCCTGCCCCTGATGGAATGCATCCCAGGGGACTAAAAGAGATGGTGGGAGAAATAGCAAGTGCACTGGTGGTAATTTTCCAAACTTCGCTGGACTCTGGGCAGTCCCAGCAGATTTGAAAACAGCAAATGTGACAACACTGTTTAAAAAGGGAGGTAGATGAAAGAAGGGAATTATAGACTGGTTAGCTTAACCTCTGTAGTGGGGAAGATGCTTGACTCTACTATAAGGAAGAAATAGCAAGGTACCTTGATAGAAATTGTCCTGCTGGGCCGATGCAGCATGGATTCATGAAGGGCAGGTCATGCTTAACAAATCTTTTGGAAATCTATGAAGACATTACGAGTAAGGTGGACAACAGGGACCCAGTGGATATGATGTACCCAGATTTACAAGAGGACTTCGACAAGGTGCCACACAAGAGGCTGCTGCATAAGATAAGGATGCATGGCATTGCAGGTAAAATATTAGTATGGATAGATGATTGGTTAACTAACAGGAAGCAAAGAATGTGGATAAATGAGTGCTATTCTGGCTGGCAATCAGTAACTAGTGGTGTGCCTCAGGGATCGGTGTTGGGACCGCAATTATTCACAATTTATATAGATGATTTGGA
>NW_025212585.1:19391-20919 GCF_004010195.1 Chiloscyllium plagiosum | reverse complement strand
GGGGGGTAGTGTTTAGCTCCCACCCTTTTCAAGTCTGTCTAAAAAGATATTGGAATTTATTTGCTCTACTTTGTAATGCCTGAGCCGAGGGCATGGTTCTGGCTGGGAGATGTTATGACGGGATTATTGGAAGCTGGTAGTGCCCCTTGTGAACAAGGGAGAAAGTCTTCTTTTAAGTATGTTTTATGCAATTTGTTTTTCGGAGTAGTTCTCAGCTGTTTTGATTTCGCTGTTTTATAGAGTGTTTTATGTGTGAATCATTTTTGGTTTTTAATTCAATGTCTCCCTCCTGGGGGGTTTCGGGCTTGCTTGGACGATCATGGCTAGTCATTCGTTTAGGTGGTGCACCTGGAATGTCAAGGGGAGCCAGTCAGCAATCAAAAGGAAAAAGATATTATCAAGTCTTAAAAAAGAAAGGGTGGATGCAGCCCTTCTACATGAGACACATTTACTTGTTAAGTAGAATTCGAGGCTGAAACAGGGTGGATTGGCCAGGTGTTCTTTTCATCTTTCAGCTCAAAAAGTAGAATCTTCCCTTCCAAATGCTAAGCCAATAAAAGATGAGTCTGTATGGTATACAATAATTAAAACCCTAACATATGGAGATGAATATGGGATTTTGAATCTCTATTGCTCCCCCAGCGCACCCTTTTAAGTTTGTGTTGGAAGCGTTCTCCAAGTTAATGGCTCTCGGGGTGCACCACACAATTGTAGGGAGAGATTGTAATTGTATCATCAACCCAGGGCTGGACAGAATACTAAGATCTCTGCGGACATATGTATGAGACCTAGGCAGTTGGCGGATCTGAGTAGGGAGTTGGGGCTGGTAGATACGTGGAGGTGTTCACCCTGAGGGTAAAGACTTTACTTTTTATTCTAATCCACAAAAATACCATACCAGAATCGATATGGATCTGTCCCCTCGACACTTTTGAACTCAATATTGTTTTGTAAAGTAGGTAATATAACTATTTCCGACCATGCTGCAGTATATGTGGAGGCTAAGACTAGTAATGATGAGCTAGCTTCCCGACATTGGAGTATGGACCCTTTCCTATTGAAGGGTAGTAAGTTCATAAAATATTTCTGGCAGGAATTTAAAACCTTTTGGGATATCAACTCTAACACGGCCAGTAAGCCTTCGGTGATGTGGGAAACTGGTAAGGCCTATGTATGAGGCTTGGTTATCTCATATTCTGACCCAGAAAAGACAAAAAGGTAGAACAACAGGGTCTGCTCGAATCTCGCCTGAAGACGGCTGAGGCAGCGTATGTGGATAGGCCCTCCATTGCTAAACTACAGTGGATCACAGCCCTGAGAGCAACTTTGAATCCCACACTAACTCAAAAAGCAAAGAGGGAGCTATTACTTGTGAAGCAGAGATTATTTGAATATAGCGACAAGCCTGGCAGGTATCTAGCATACCTTGCTGCCAGAAAGAAAAAGGCACCCCAAGCCATTACGTCTTCAGAAAGAGTGCTGGTACCCTGACTTGTGATCGTAAAAAGATCAATGCAACCTTTAGAAT
>NW_025212585.1:15896-19368 GCF_004010195.1 Chiloscyllium plagiosum | reverse complement strand
CTTGCCCTCCCGGGCCTAACCTGGTAGCAGGTGTTGTTCTTGAATGCCCCCCTAGCAACCTAGGAAATACAGGTGGCAGTGAGGCAGCTCCAGAGTGGCACAGCGCCGGCACCAGATGGATTCCAGGCTGAGTTCTAAAAAAAATGATTGGGGAATTAGTCGGGTCACTTATATATATATATATATATATATATATATATATATATATAATTATTCACATAGTCAGGGCTGCCTCTCGCCTTCTCTGAGAGAAGCAAATATTTGTCTCATTCTTATCAAGGAAAAGGCCCCAAATGACTGCTCTTCATTTCGACCTATATCCTTGCTGAATGTGGATTTTAAATTCTCTCAAAAGTGTTGTCATTAAGACTGCAGAGGGTTTTGCCATTCATTATTAGAGAAGGCCAGATGGGGGTTATAAAGGGTCGCAGATCATCTAATAACATTATAAGAGTCTTAAATATGGTACAGACCTGCCAGCAGGGAGCGATACCGGGATTAGTTGTCTCCCTAGAGGCAGGGAAGGCATTCGATCGGGTAGAATGGCCATATCTCGTTTATATGCTGGAACGGTTTGGTGTAGGAGAGGTCTTTACTAAATGGGTTACAGTATTATATAATGATCCCAAAGCAGCGGTGATCATCAACAGTTTAAGTTCAGATAGCTTTCGCGTTGGCAGAGACTTTCGTCAGGAATGCCCTCTCTCGCCATTACTTTTACGCTAGTGATTGAGCCGTTGGCTGAATCTGTACGAGCTGACCTTAATATAATGGCTCCGGAGGTTGGATCAGGTAAGCACAAAATTACTCTCTACACAGTTGATGTCCTCCTTTTCTTAAGTTCTCCATTGACATCTGTGCCCCGCTTAATTCAAGTGGTTAAATTATTTGGCATGTTCTCAGGTTACAAAATCAATTTGTGAAATTGGAGGCCATGCCGCTGGGAGGTCTTGCCAGTATATTCAATTTTCTGGATGAATCCCATTTTGTTTTCAGTGGTCACTGGGAGTTTTTCTTTACTTTTTAATACTCAGGCATTTGGTCAGCTATATAAAGTCAAATATACATATTTATTGGCGAAATCATGATAGGACCTTCAACGCTGGGAACATCTCCCGATATCCTGGCTCGGTAGAATAACTTTGTTCAACATGAATATCCTACCTCTCCTTTTATATGCTATGAGAATGCTCCCCTGGATGCTGCTGAGACAGGCGCTGCGTACGCTTTATCGTTGGCTTGGCTCCTTTATTTGGATTCATAGACGGCCCCTTATTAAATTAGAAAAGCTACAGCTTCCACAAGTAAGGGGTGGGCTGGATTTTCCAGAATTGAGGAGGTACCAATTATTATCTCTATTATCCTACGTAGCTGATTGGGTCTCTTTTGACCCACAATAAATCTGGTTAGATATTGAGGCCTCCCAAGCAAAATATCCCCTCTTCAATCTACTATTTACGGACAAGGTGAGAGTTATTACGTAACATTGTAAAAATCCTATTGTATTAAATACAATCAAAGCTTGGACGATAATGCGACAGGATGAGGCTAACCTACAAAAATCCTCCCCCTATACCCCTATAGTGGGAATATTGGGATTCCAGCCAGGACTGAATGATGCTGTATTCAGAACCTGGGAGTTCAGAGCTATCTCCTGTTTGGGAGACCTGTTCGATGGTGATGTCATGATGTCCTTCAAACAGCTGCGTCAGAAGTTTCGGCTGCATAGCAAAGATCTTTTTCGATATGTTCAAATGGGAGACTTTATACAAAAAAAGACCATGTTGATAATTGACCCTTATAAATCGGATAGGGCTACGAGAGTGATTCGGCCGATGGGTCCGCCCGTGGTCAGTAGTCTCTACCATAAACTATTTAATAAGGTATCAAAGGACATGGAACGGTTATATAAAACCTAGAGTCAAAAATTGGGGATGGGAATCTGCTTAGAGATGTGGGAGGACGTCCTGGAAAACGTCAGGATGTTGTAAATCTGTAACAGAACTCAGGCTATCCAATTGAAGATACTTCATTGGGCTCACATGGCACCTGAGTGACTTGCAAAGTTCAAGGCAGGAGCATCTCCAATATATCCTACATGCAACATAGAAGTTAGTACTCTCACCCGTTGTCTGAGGACATGCCATAAGATCCGCATGTATTGGGACAGAGTAGCAAATGCCTTGGCAAAGATTTTGTGTACTGAGATTGGGTGGGACCCAGTGCCCCTACTTTTGGCCTCTCCAAATTTCCCTTCTTTGGATGTTTACGGGAGGAAATTATTCATTATCCTTTTCTTTTGTCCAGGCAAAAACCTTTTAGTGAATTGGATATCCGAAGGTGCCCCAGGGCTTTCAAATTGGCACAGGATAGTCATGGAATATATTCCACTTGACATCCTTACGAATATGGTGAACCAAAAGACGGAATTATTTTATAGAACATGGCAGATTATAGAACATGGCAGATCTTTATGAACTACATTGACACAGATATATCAGCCAAATTGTTCAGTGCATTTGCTTCGCCGTGGGGATGGTTCTGGCTGGTTTGGGGGCTCCTGGGGGGGAGGACTCCTGAATCAATACGGGTTCTGTTATGACTTAATATAATTTTTAAAACATATGCATCTAGTTATTTATTCACTTATTTATTTTATTTTCTCATTTTGTTTAGTTTTAGTAATGTGGGATATCCTATTTTATGATTTGCTAGTTTGGAGAATAGATTAGTAGTTTGTTTTTAAATTCTATATTGGGGTTGTTATTATATTGTAAAGCAGAATACACTAGTTTGTACTATTTTTTGTAATTTTGTAAAAAAAATCAAAATTCTTTTTTTTATTAAAAACAAACAGGGTGTCACGTTCGTAATTTTTTCGT
Organism: Chiloscyllium plagiosum; assembly: GCF_004010195.1. Taxonomy (NCBI): domain Eukaryota; kingdom Metazoa; phylum Chordata; class Chondrichthyes; order Orectolobiformes; family Hemiscylliidae; genus Chiloscyllium; species Chiloscyllium plagiosum. The sequence goes on along the minus strand of NW_025212585.1, from coordinate 16,486 downwards.
CTTCTGGGAGCCTCCCTGATTCCAAAGATTTCTGGAATATCACCATTAATGTCTCCATCCAGTTTATTTATACATTTAGTTTTTCGAGCAACTTCTCCTAATCAGTTCTGCCTCCTCACTCTCTTTAATTTTTCGGATATCATTCATGTCTTCCGCCGTGAAATCAGACGTGAAATAATTATTCAGTTTCTCATCTATTATTTGTTCCACACTACTATCACTCCAGCGTCATTTTCCGGTGTCCCAATATCCACTTCTTCTTCCTGTTTTTGCCCTTAATATATCTAAAGAGGCTCTTGCAGTCATCCTTTCTATCACTGGATAGTTTAACTTCATATTTAATCTTCCCCCTCCTTATTTCTTATTTTGTTGCCCTCTGTTCCTCTTTGTAAGCTTCCCAATCCTCTGGTTTCCCATTGCCATTTGCCATGCTTTCTCTTTTTCTTTTACCCTAGCCATGCATTCCCCAGTCATCCATGGATGCCTCATCCTCCCTGCACAATGCATCTATTACCTCGGGATGAATCTCTGTGCTGACTCCAAATTTGCTCCAAGAAACTCCCGCCATTACTCTTCCACTGTCTTTCCTG
>NW_025212585.1:3855-15303 GCF_004010195.1 Chiloscyllium plagiosum | reverse complement strand
CTGCTCCAAAAAGCCATCTTGTAGACATTCCACAAATCCCTTTCCTTGCAAACCACTACCAGTCTGACTTTCCCAACCCACCTGCATATTGAAATCCCCCCACTCACTGTAACTTTGCCTTTCCTACATATATTTTCTATCTCCTGGTCTATCATGCGCTCCAGCTCCTGACTATGATTCAAAGGCCTGTACATTACTCCAACTATGGTTTTACACATTTGTGGTTCCTCAATTCTACCCACACACATTCCACACCATCTGACCCTACATTGAGTAATGGGAACTGAGTGATAGGACTGCAGCACACTTTAGCTTTGTTCTAAATTTATACTTTAGACATGGAGTAAAAATATTTCTTTTCAAATTACTTTGAAATGTCGCCACAGTGTGTTTCTTTGGCCAAATATTCTGTCTATATTAGGGAAGAATACACATTGTTGAAACTGTTGGAGAAAAAAAGATATGAAGAGGACATGAGTCCATGAAGAGATATAGGTTGGGCCAAGTGATCAAGCAGATATTGGTGTATGGAACATAGTAGGAAAAATGTGTCTGTGCTCAAAGATATTGGCGGATTGAATGGAAACGTAATGTATTATTTCAGTGGAGAGGTTGGCTTTAGGCACAGAGGAACCAGGCACCTGGGTTACAAAATAAAAACGTTACGTGTACATCAAACTTTTAGGGAGCTAAGATAAATGTTGAAACTTTCTGAAACAGAATACATTTAAAAGTAGGGGCGATTTTCTACAGATCTACAAGGTAGTGGTGTAAGCACATCAACAGAGCGATGGCCACAATGATATGAAATGCAATCCATAGAAGATTCACACAGCTGACTCCTGGGAGGAGCGCATATTTCAGGAGGAAATCTTGAATTGACTGGCCCTGGATCTGCTGAGCTTTAGGCGAACGACATGCGATCTTGTTTAATCCCAGAATATTCAAAGTAGTCTTTTAAGTTGAATACTGAAACAATGTTTCAGCTTGTGTGAGAGATTACCATGAGTGGATGGATTATAAAACTGAAAAATGTCTGTGTTAAGAAGTTGGTGATTTTGAGTAATCATCTCATTGTGTTGTGTCTTTGTGGAATTCTCTTCCCAGATAGCGTTGGAGAATAAGACATTGAATATTCCTAAAGCAGAGGAAGGCAGATTATTGACCAAGAAAGACGCAATAACGTTGTAAGGGCAAAGGAGGACTGTGTGATTGAGACCACAATCAGATCATCCACGACCTTATCGCATAACGGTGCTGTTGTGATTCCTTACTCCTGATGCTAGTTTCTACATTTCTGTTGTCTTTAGATACTGAAAAAATTAGGACACGTTTCTCATGATCATGAAGACTTTTCCTTTCAGATTATTGGGCACAGCTTTCAATATGTTTCTTTTAAACGGCACTCTAAACCACTCAGGAAAAATTCATGATGTTGTAGAGAGGTCAGGAGCATAGGGCAAAGGGAAAGCCTCGCTTGAAACTGCTTTAGAAATCAGATTGGGTCGAATGGTTAACTTTAATACAACAGATTCCTTTCAGTTGTTCTTGTGAGGTGCGTTTCATTACCAAGGCCAGCAGTCTGTTGCCTGTGTTTAATTTCTATTTAGAATATGGTGATTGACGCCAGGGGTTCTTGTGGTGCAGGAACACTAACAGGTATGTTACAAAGAGAGAAACGGGGTTCTGAACAATTTGATAGTGAAGGGAGAATGATATATCTTCAAATCCTGTGTGCCCTTGGAGACTGTATTCCTCACTATTTGATGCTCACAAGCTATGGAAATAGTGAGATTTCATTCTCTGTTTCCAACTATTAAAGTGACAGTCATACAGCATACAAACCGACCCTTCAGCCCAATGCAACTACATCAGCCAGAAAACACCAAACTACATTATTTCCAGTTTCCTGAAGATCTATAGCCTACTATTCCCTGGCATCTTGTGTTTAAATGTTGCATTACCGTGTATATGTGACCTGAGCTTGTATTCTTTCAATTTATGCACGAAATGGTTTCACGGAAATAGATCACACAACTTCAACGACAGCGACACACTCATTGGATCAATAAGCTGTCCTCATTGTTTAATATTTATTAGAAAATCGAATTGTCTTTTTAGTTCATTTGGGATTTTAATGGAGCTAGACCAGCATTAATTGCCGTTGAGACGTTCCAGTCCAGTTGATGTTGGTCCATTCAAGTGGCTGTTGAGAGGGAGTGCCAGTTGTACACCTTATGTATTGGTTTAACTGGGAGTAAATATTACTGCTGATGGATGGAGTGTTACACAAACCGCTCGCAGGAAAACGAAATCTTTGACAATGCGAATATATGAGAAGGAATTTATTATTCTTCAGAGAAATAACAACCTTACACGAGAAGTCTGCATAATAATGAAGCTAAGTCTGTTTCTATGTTATTGGTGTTCTTAAAATAATGGTGTCAAACAGCTGAAATAATGCTGATGCTATCGTTGGACGATTCTTGTACTGAGCATGTGGATTAACATGGATGTTTTCAGAGATGTCTGGGCAGTCCTAGGTTGAGTAAATACTGATACTCTATGGGATGATTCTGGTTTGTAATCTCACCACTTACTGAGCACAGTTCGATGGGACAAATCAAAAAGTCTCATTGGTTGCTGCTTCAGGATATATCAGAGCTTTCATGGCTGCCACGACATGAAATCCTGTATTAAAGAAAAGGCCCATCGAGTCTGCACCATACAATGCCCATACAAGTGCTTTATAAAGTTTGTGAGGTTTCCTTTCTTATCCGCCTTCTCAGGCAATGCATTCTAGACACAAACCATTGCCTGGGTTCAAAACAGATTCCACAAATCCTCTCTTCATGCTTTGTCTTTCATTTTAAACGTGATCCTCCTTATTTTTGACCCTTTGACTAAAGGGAACAGCTGCTGTCTGTTCACTCTGCTCATACCTCTCATTCTCCTATACACCTCTGTTAGGTTCAGTTTCCTCCCACAGTGCACACAGGTTCAGTAGATAGACCATGCTAAATTGCCCATCATGTGCAGCTAGGTGTGTTAGCTGTGCGAGACGCAGGGACAGGGTTAGAAGTCGTGTAAGCCATGGGAAATGCAAGACTGGGGTATGAGGTGGGTCTGGGTGCAATGCTCTGCAAAGGATCAGTGTGGACTTGATGGGCTAATGTCCGATATAATAAGAAAAATAAAGGTTAAATCAAACAAAGTAAGATGCTGGGGTTCTGAACCAAAAGAAAACAGAGTGCTGAGGAAATGGAATAGGTTTGACAGTCTCTGTTGAGAGAAAAACAGAGTTAGCATTTTGAGTCCACTCACCATGCATCAGTCATGAAATCAGCTGGGAAATAGTGTAATATGTGTTGGTGGATTGAGTTGGATATATGGAGAAATAGCGACAGAAAAAAACCCAAAGGAACTGTGGATAATCAGCTAGTATGGAAATAAATTGAGAGATCGTTTTCACTTGTTTTTCACCTTTTCCCATGCCCATGTAGATATATATATCCAAGTCCCTGTTTCAAGGGAGATCTGTCCCCTCTATCTCTCCATGCTTGGTGTGGTCATCTTCTTTTCTTTTTAATGGGACATGGGTGTTGTTGGCTGGGCCAGCATTTATTTAAAGTGCTGGAGAACTGCATCTCTGAACCACTGCACTTCTACGTGCTGTAGACTGGCCGTGCTCAAGTCTGTCTGGTTTCACTTCTTTGAGACCTTGTAGTGTATAACTGAATATCAGACTTGGCCATTGCAAAGAGCATTTGAGAGTCTACCACTGCTGACGTCTGAAATCACATGTATGCCAGACCAGTGAACATAGCAAATTCCCTTCCCTGAAGGGCACTAGTGTGCCAGATGTTCTTAGTTCTGACAACCATCAAAATTTCATTAGATAGTTAATTCTAAATATTTTATTGAATTCAAATTTCACCATCTGCTGTGGCGGGATTGAAGTCCAGGTTTGGGTTATCACCTGGGAAAGGTATACAATTGGGAAATATTTGTGGAGATATCAGAATTTATAGTCTAGAGAAAATGCTGTTAGACCATCACCTTCCCTTGCATCTCCACCATCAATAGCGGTGTTGCTGTTATCGTAACTGAGGTACAGAAGATTGTGCAGTTACATTGTCAACTATTTCCATGGAGAGTAGAACCATTCATATTTCAGGGATTGCACTGAAATGTAACAGTTTATCAGCCAGGAATAGAAACAGAGGAGAGGTAGGCATCTTCAACACTGAGTTCGTGTGCCATATATGTACGTATTGACTTGCTCCAGACATTGGAACGTCAGTGTAGGTTCTCTGGATGGTTTCCTTGGATTTGTGTTGTCAGCTGTTGCACTCATTCAGGGAGACTAGAGGGCCTGGTGTACCTACTCTGTGCAAGGTATGGGGAGAAATTTTACAGTGTATCTGGGTCTGCGGAGACTGGGTAGGGAGGAGCAGGGCACTGCACTATCCTTTCTATGATTTTCACAACTATTTCCCAATGGTATACCTTTCCCAGGTGCAAAGAGCAAAGCCAGTTTATTTGAACAATGAGGAGGTCACAGAGCTGTGCATTCTCCCACCAGGGACAGGGATGCACTCAAAATGCCCATCAACCATTTTGATCCTGGAACTTTACAGGCATGAATGGGGACATATCCATTATGTCTGAGCCCCATCCTCTCACGTATTCACGAGGTGACAGAGGCCATCTCTGTTCGGTGAGGTGAATACATTTGTTCTGTCCAAACAGAAGAAGCAAGAGAAAATCTGTTTGGGAATACTAGAGAACAGGGTGACTGCGAAAGCGAGGAACTTCAGGACGTTTAGAATTAGTAAAGCTGAAGTCCTGGAAAAACTCATTGTGTTGAAGGTTGGTAAGCTGCTGGAACAGAGGAGTGATGAATTTAGAGGGCTACAACGATAGGGTTGGAGAATTGAGCTTGCTGGATAACTCTTTTCGGAGCTGATGCAGACAGAATGGGTCAATAGCGTCCTTCTCTCCTGACTTTTCCTTAATTATATGAGGGTGGTTAAAGCTCTTTATATTCTGTAAAGGATCCTGCAGACTGGAAAGCGGCTATTACGACCATACATATATACAACAGGACGGAGGTTGAAAACAGAAAACCAACTGGGGGATAAGCTGATGTCATGAGTGAGGAAACTATGAACAATTTTTGTAATTAATCATAAATAGATCATTGGAGAACAGTGATATGATTGAGCAGCGCCAACCTAAATTCAGGACAGGAAAACTATCTTTAAAAAACATACTGGAGTTTATGGAGGGTATTGGTTGTGACATCAACGAGTGAGAACTAGGGTGAACGGTGTATTTGAATTTTCAGAAGAAGGTTGACACGGTTGCACACAGGTGAGTGAAAAAAGTTACAGTCCTTGGGTAAGTGAGAGATATCCTACATGAATTGAGAATTGGATGATGGAGAGAACACTGAGACTAGGGGCGCTTGGAACACCGCTATTTGTAACACAAAGAAGTTATTTGAATGTGAACAACACATACAGTCCTTTACATGTTGTATTTATTAGAAGGTGAGAGGTTGGGAAGTGCTTTTTGCAATAAAGGACCTGGATGCCCTTGGTCATAAGTCATGTACAGAATTCATGCAGGGCATCCATTAACAGTACAGGAAATAAAATGCCAGCCTCCATTACAAAATGAATCATTTGTAGGAGCTGGGGAGTGTTGTTGAGGCAGCATTTGGGCTATTGTGGACAGACACTCTCTCCTTTATAAATCCTTGTCATAGAGGCAGTGCAAAGCTATTTTATCACAACAATCTCTGGGATGATGGTAACATGAAGAGGGTGTGAAATAATGGATGCTTAATTTGTTGCATGGTGACAGAATAAGAGTTCACTGCATTGAAACCTGAACATCATGGACGAACACACATTCTTTCCATTGAAAGGCATTGGTGCCATGAGAAATTGCATTTTCCCCATGATACATGCTTCTTGGTAGTTTATGTAGATCTGTGGAGCTCCCATATTTGTTGAGAGAGAGCTTCAGGCTTTGACTGCACTCTCACCACCTCAATGTGCAGTTGGTGTATGACCCTGCAATGATCGTCACATTGTTCACAAATCTGTCAGCAGCTACAATGCCTTACTTCTGAAAGAGTTAGCCATTCGCAATAGCTTCTGCCCTCCATAGATAACACAAGTCTACTTCTCAGAGTTGGAAGATGCTTCTTTGAGACTTCACATGAAACATTTGTCTTCCCTCTTCACTGTCAGCCTCTCACGTTGATGTATCAATTGTGTACCATTAGCAATGGAGCCAGGAGGAACAACATGGAGCAGTCTATCCGTGCAGTCTCTGCTTCATTAGTTGGCATGTTGGGGCGTTGATAACATCCTCCTGTTTCTGTACTAGGGGCTTGAGGGCCTCAATGGCCGCCTCCTGGTGTCAGGGGAGAAGCTCAAGGGCCTGATTGGGCAATCCCTGGTTCCTGTCTAACAGCTCAATGTGTTTGACTGGGCTCCTTCTCTTCCTGTGTAATAGGCAGGAGGGATTGAATGAATAGTGTTGATGGGCTGAATGACCTCCTCACATTCCTGTGAAGTGAGCTTGAGGTGCTGAATGACCTCTTCCCTTTACTGTGGTAATGCACAGTGCCCAGCAGGACTGTTGCATGAATGCTACCGACATTTTAATAGCACAAGCCTGAATGCTGCCCCGGTCTTGCTGCACATGGACACAGATGACTACAGGAGCTGAGGGAGGACACGTTATTCTGAACATTGTGTGATCTTCATTGACCTTCCCCACTTCTGAGCTTATGATGGGGGGAAAGACATTGAGGAGCAACTGAGGATGCTTGTTCTGTGGATCTCCCGCAGAGATATTCCAGGACTGAGGTGGTGGATGTCCAAGAACCACAGCCATCTTCTTTGTGTTGAATCACTCCAACCATAGAATATAGAACAGTACAGCACAGAACAGGCCCTTCAGCCCACGATGTTGTGCAAACCATTGATCCTCATGTAAGGTAAACCTAATGTACGAACCCTCAAATTCCTATGACCATATGAATGTCCAGTAGTCTCTTAAATATCTACAATGACCTCGCTTCCACAGCTGCTGCTGGCCACACATTCCATGCTCTCACAAGTCTCTGCGTAAAGAACCCACCTCTGACATCCCCTCTATACTTTCCGCGAAACAGCTTAAAACTATGACCTCTCATGTTAACAATTTCTGCCCTGAGAAAAAGTCTCCGGCTATCAACTCTATCTATGCCTCTCATTATCTTGTACACCTCAATTAGGTCCCTCTCTTCCTTCTTTTTTCAATAAAAAAAGTCCAAGCTCAGTCAACCTCTCTTCGTAAGATAAGCCGTCCATTCCAGACAGCATCCTGGTAAACCTCCTCTGAACCCTCTCTAAAGCATTCACATCTTTCCTATAATAGGGCGACCAGAACTGGACACAGTATTCCACGTTCGGTCTAACCAAAATTTTCTAGAGCTGCAACAAGTTATCACGGCTCTTAAACTCAGTCCCCCTGTTAATGAAAGCCAAAACACCATATGCTTTCTTAACAACCTTGTCCACTTGGGTGGACATTTTAAGGGATCCATGTACCTGCACACCAAGATCCCTCTGTTTCTCCACACTGCCAAGAATCCTGTCCTTAATCCTGTACTCAGCTTTCAAGGTTGACCTTCCAAAATGCATCACTTCGCATTTATCCAGGTTGAACTCCATCTGCCACCTCGCAGCCCATCTCTGCATCCTGTCAATGTCACGCTGCAGCCTACAACAGTCCTCGATACTGTCAACGAAACATCCAACCTTTGTGTCGTCTGCAAATTTGCTAACCCATCCTTCAATCTCCTCATCAAGTCATTAATAAAAATTACAAAGAGTGGACGCCCAAGAACAGAGCCCTGTGGAACATCACTCACCACTGACCTCCAGGCAGAATACTTTCCTTCCAATACCACTCGCTGTCTTCTGTCGACCAGCCAATTCTGTATCCAGACAGCTAAATTTCCCTGTATCCCTTTCCTCCTGACGTTCTGAACGAGCTTACCATGAGGAACCTTATCAAGTGCCTTGTGAAGTCTATATACACCACATCCACCGCTCGACCCTCATTAACGTGTCTAGTAACATCTTCAAAGAACAAAATAAAATTTGTGAGGCATGACCTGCCCCTCACAAAGTCGTGCTGACTGCATTTAATGAAGCCACGCTCTTCCAGATGGTCATAAATCCAATTACTCAGAATCCTTTCTTCCACCTTGCAGACGACAGACGTGAGACTGACTGGCCTGTAATTGTCGGGGATTTCCCTATTTCCTTTCTTGAAGAGAGGAATTACATTTGCCTCCCTCCAGTCCTCAGGTACGACTCCAGTGGAGAGCGAGGATGCAAAGATTTTCGCAAGCGGCAAAGCAATTACATTTCTCACTTCCCAAAGAAGCCAAGGACATATCTCGTCTGGCCCTGGCGACTTGTCACTCTTAATAATTGTCAGAATTTTCAGCACATCAGCTTACCTGCTCCTCAATGGTTTAATTCACTACAAGGTCCTTTTCTTTAGTAAAGACAGAAGCAAAAAACGCATTAAGGCCTTACCCTACCTCCTCAGACTCTATACACAAGTTCCCTATCCTATCCCTGATCGGTCATACTCTTCCATTGATCATTCTCTTATTCCTCACATACGTGTAAAATGCGTTTGGATTCTCCCTAATACTTCCTGCCAAGCCCCTCCTGGCTCTCCTCAGATCATTTTTGAGCTCCTTCCTCACCTGCCTGTAATCCCCTACAGCTGAGCAAGACCCTTGCTTCCTCCACCTTACATAAGCTGCCTTCTTTGTTTTGATGAAAAGCTCCTCCGCTCTCATCATCCAAGGTTCCTTTATCTTACCACTTCTTGCCTATCTCAGAGGAACACATTTGTGCATCACTCGCACCAACTGTTCCTTAAACCGTCTCCACATGTCGAAAGTGCCCTTTCCATGGAACAATTGCTCCCAGTCCGTGCTTCCCAACTCACGTCTGATAGCATCATAGTTTCCTTTACCCAAATTAAATATCCTCCCATTGTGCCTGCTTCTCTCCTTCTCCATGGCTATGTAGAATATGAGGCAGTTGTGGTCACTATCACCAAAATGCTTTCCCACCGCAAGATCTGACACCTGCCCCGGCTCATTGCCTAGCACCAAATCCAAAATGGTCTCTCCCCTCGTTGGCCTGTCGACGTACTGAGTTAGGAAAACCTCCTGAACACACCTTACAAAAACAGTTCCTTCCAAACCATCTGTTCGAAGGAGGTTCCAATCAATATTGGGAAAGTTAAAGTCACCCATTACAAGAACCCTACTACATTCACACTTTTCCTGAATCTGCCAACCTCTGCTTTCTTCAACCTCCCTGTTGCTATTGGGGCGGCCTGTAGTAAACCCCTGAGGTGACTGTTGCCTTACTGTCCCTAATTTCCACCCATACTGACTCAGTAGGCAGATCCTCCATGACAATGACGACCTCGGTAGCTGTGATACCTTCTCTGATTAGCAGTGCTACACCACCTCCTCTTTCCCCCCCCCTCCCTATATTATTTTTAATGTTCTAAATCCTGGAACATCCAGCAAAAATTCCTGCCTCTGAGAAATCCACGTCGCTGTTATGGCTACAATATCATAGCACCAGGTACTGATCGATGCTCTAAGCTAATCAATTTTATTCCTGATACTCCTTGCATTAAAGCAAACACACTTCAACCGATCCCTTGGTTCTTTCCCAGGAAATTCCTTCCCACTAGCTGACGCTACCTCTTGCTATTGTCTCATCTCCATCAATTCTCACCTCCGGTATATAGCTCAGGTTCCCACACCCCTGCAATATAATTTAAACCCTCCTGAACCACTCGAGCAAACCTTCCACCCAGGACATTGGTCCCCTTCCAGTTCAAGTGCAACCTGTCCTTCATGTACAGGTCCCACCTTCCCAGAAGGCATCCCAATTATCTACATATCTGAAGTCCTCCCTCCCTCACCAGCTGCGCAGCCATGTGTTAAGCTGTGCCCGCTCCCCTGTTCCTCGCCTCGCTATCTCGTGGCACCAGTAGTAAACCTGAGAACACTACTCTGTTCGTACTGCTCTGCAGATTCCACCCTGACTCCCTGAAATCACTTTTTATATCCTCAATCCTTTTCTTGGCTGTATCATTGGTGCCAATATGCAACACGATGTCTGGCTGTTTGCCCTCCCCTTTCAGAATCTTATTCATCCTATCGGAGACGTCCCAGACCCTGGCACGAGGGAGGCAACATACCTTCTGGGAATCCTGATCCTGTCAATTTTCTTAGAAATCAAGTGTCCTACCACTAGCACTTTTCTCTTCTGCCCCCTTCCCTTCTGGGCCACAGGGCCTTGCTAATATATATGGTCACTTACTTTCCTTCCCAGCTACCCCTCTGGTTCGCGTCACTTACGCCGCTGCTCCTGCTCCCACTGTGGAGGAAAAACACCGCTGGCCACTACCGGTAAGTAATTTTAAACATCTCCCACTCCTTAGCTGTCACCTTCCTAGTTCGCCTTACCTTCGCTGTTGCTCCCACTCAAACAAAAAGTGGGGAAATTCCTCATAATCTCCATTATGTTCCATTTACTTCAGGTTCCTTGATACCATCATCAGTCAAATACAGCCTTGTTATCTGGGTCAGTCACTTTTACCTGGTGTTCATATATTTTATTGATGTCAAAAGGTCACAGTGTATGTGTGCGGTGTGTTTCCTTCTCACAGAGGGGAGTGACCATCGGTACTTCTCTATCCCAGAGAGATTGCGGAGATAGGACATTGAGATGGTTGGAAGTTAGGGATGGATGGATGTTTGACACAGCAGGCCCTGCAGGAGGTGGGGCCTACAGCAGATCAGCCATGATCGTATTGAATCGAAAGGCAGGCTGTCGGAGCTGAATAACCTACTCCTGCTTCTTATGTTCTTGCAAACTGTTTTTGGAAGTTTCATCGTTGTTATTTTCCTGGATGTTTTGTGAAGGAATGCTGTAATCAAACAGACCAAAGGATTTGTGAGCAATATCTGGGTACAGGATTGGGGCTGTAATCATTGTGAATCTGGGTCAACAACATGACTAATAAATAGAGACAGGGGAACTTCTGAAAAGAGAGAGGCAGGGACTGTTTCACAGTAACACCCACAGTAACACCTCACTACCGAGGTTAGAGAGTCATTCCTGAAGAAGGGCTCATGCCCGAAACGTCGATTCTCCTGCTCCTTGGATGCTGTCTGACCTGCTGCGCTTTTCCAGCAAAACATTTTCAGCTCTGATCTCCAGCATTTGCAGTCCTCACTTTCTCCTCGAAGATTTTAACCTACTGCGAATCCTCTTGCAAGGTTGCCTCCCTTGAAGAAGCTCTCTTCCTCTCTTTACAATAATTTAAGTG
>NW_025212585.1:1863-3140 GCF_004010195.1 Chiloscyllium plagiosum | reverse complement strand
AGCACTGGGGTTTCTTCCTGGAACAGTTGGATTTGGCTGAATTCCCTTTGCTGCAGGCAGTGGAGAGATTCCAATGAATCCTTAGCTGGAACCCTCAAAGAGTTCTAAAGTTGGCTGATTGGTTTTCAGCTTGCATATGTTGCTGTAGAGAAGTACAAGTAGAGACGGAGAAATGGCCGTTGCTTCTACGACGGGTTGCATTTGCCCCCTCTCTGATCAGAAACATGCAATAATGTGACCCAAACACCAACCTGGACTAGGTAAGGTCTGGTTGAACATTCTCCTGATTGAATGACTCCATCCCTGTTAACTGCTACATTTAGAAATGATTTGTAGTTCATAATTTGGAGGTATATTTACATATGTCTACATAATTTTTGTACAATATGTTCAAATCGTCATAGTACCTGTGTTAAAATGAGTATGTTGTTTTCTAAAATTAAATCCTTAGTTTTATTCTCTCATCCCTCAGCTCCACCCCAATACACTGTCCTTAGGGTCTTACATAGTTCGATATGATCAGCTCTCATTCTCAGGCCTGAAGTACTCTGACCTTGTAGAGGTCACGAGGGGCATGGATGTGGGATCAGCCAAGGTTCTTTTCCAAGGCTGGAGGAGTCCAAACCAGGGGGCAAAGATTTAAAGTGAGAGGGGAAAATTAAAAAGATACCTACGTGTTAACTTTTTCGTACAGAGTGTCGTGTGTGTATGGAGCGAGCTGGCAGCAAAAGTGATGGCGGCTGGTACAATTACAACATTTAAGGGCAATAGATGGATATATAAACAAGAAAATTTTAGAGTGTTATGGGTTAATGTTGGCAAATAATTTTACATCAGATTAGAATATCTGGTCGGTACAAATGAGCTGGACTGAAGGGTCTGTTTCCGTGCTGTATGACACTATGATTCTATCAGGCCTTCACTCTAGCAAGGAGTAAAGTGAAGCATCTGTGAAAACCTTCTATAACAATTGCATATTTTTTCTTTCAATTTCAGGGTTCATTACTACATACAATATATTCCATATAGTCTCAGCATTGTCATGTACAGATACAGTAAAATATCCCGATTATACCCGATAGCCTTTGCATCATTCGATACACTTCCCTAATCACTTGCGGAATCTGCTGACTAGGTTTATACGGCTCATGTACAGAGACACACACATCCCTCCATACCAATGCATTCTGCAATGTTCTCTCCATTTAAGTAGGTTACTGTTATTTTATCTGTTCTGAGCACTGACTTCCCTTAGCCCTTGTTATACTGTTTTCTGC
>NW_025212585.1:0-332 GCF_004010195.1 Chiloscyllium plagiosum | reverse complement strand
ACCCAACAGTCCACACTGACCCTTCGAAGAGTAACCCACCCCCACACCCGTTCAAATGCTCTCCTACGCTTACCCATGACTAATGTCCCTAACCTGTACATCACTCGGCACTATGGACAATTTAGCATGTCCAATTCACCTAACATCCATATTTTGGACTGAAGGTGGAAACCAGAGCATCCAGAGGGAACCCACGCAGACACGGTGAGAATATGAAACTCTACACAGACAGTGGCCTGAGGGTGGACACGAGCCCGGGTGCCTGGTGCTGTGAGGCAGCAGTGCTCGCCTCTGAGTTCTGTGATTAGATTCTGACAATACCTCCCTCTGTT
>NW_025212584.1:23741-27398 GCF_004010195.1 Chiloscyllium plagiosum | reverse complement strand
AGCTGAAGTAGTTGACCCCGACTGAGTGTTGCAGACCAGCACATTCCAAGGTCCATGACTACGTGTTGAGGGACGCGCTGAAGTTTGGGGCAGCTGCTGCCAAGGCACGGTGGGGAAAGACCACAGTGTAACATCTGCCTGCCTAAGAAAAACAGGGGGCCCATGCAGTCATTTGGGCTCTGCTGACGCCTCAGCTAAATATATGGATATATGATTGATAAACATACAGACCTGTATATATGAATGATAAACTCTGATCTCTGTATGCAAATGTTTACGTATGTATGACATGACCAATTGTACAGACCACCAAAATATTTTTATTAATAAAGTATATTTTTGAATTAAAAATAAGCTAAACCACGTGCTATCTCTGGATGAGCTGATCATGGTCCTTGAGTCCTTCAAAAAGAATGAAACTCCTGGAAGAGATGGGTTACTGGTGGAGCTCTATTCTGTGGGGCTTGATTGGCCAGGACCTGCTGGAGCTGTATGTCAGTATGCTTCGGGCCGGTACCATGAGTGAATCCATGAGGAAAGGCATCATCACCCTCATCTACAAGTGGAGTGGGGAAGCTGGGAGGAACTAAGAAATTGGAGACCAATCTCACTATTGAATGCGAATTACGAAATTTTGTCAAAGGTTGTCGCCAACCGGGTCAGGTCAGGACTGCTCTGGGGTCAGTTATTCACCCTGACCAAACCTGTGCTGTACCGGGCAGGAAGATCGCTGAGAGTCTCGCACTCCTCAGGGATACAATCGCTTACGTGCAGAACAGAGGGTTGGACACCTGCCTCATCAGCCTGGAAAAGGAGGAAGCCTTTGACCGGATATCACACAGGTGTATGAGAGATGTTCTCTCCAAAATGGGCTTTGGGGAGAGAATCTGCAATTGGATCAGACTGCTCTACACCAACATTGTCAGTGCAGTCTCAATCAATGGGTGAGAATCAGGTAGCTTCCCAGTGAGATCTGGAGTCAGGCAGGGCTGCCCTCTCTCTCCTGTCTTGTTTGTGTGCTGCATAGAGCCATTTGCCGAGTCCATCAGGAAGGATGCGAGCCTGAGAGGGGTGACTATTCCTGGCAAAGGGGGCCTACAGGTTAAGGCCTCCCTGTACATGGATGACGTCGCCGTTTTCTGCTCGGATCCGCTGTCCGTGCGCAGACTCATGTGCATATGTGACCAATTCGAACGGGCCTCGGGGGCTAAGGTCAACCGAGGCAAGAATGAGGGCATGCTTTTTGGGAATCAGACCGAACAATCCTCGATCCCCTTCACTGTCAGGGCCGACCACCTGAAGGTTCTGGGTATTTGGTTTGGAGGGGCTGGGGTGTGTGCCAAGTCTTGGGGGGAGTGGATCAGGAAAGTGAGGCAGAAACTGGGCCGATGAAAGCTACGGTCGCTCTCCATCGCAGGAAAAAACCTGGTCCTCAGGTCTGAGGCACTGTCATTGCTGTTATACATGGCACAGGTCTGACCTATTCCCAGAACCTGTGCAGCTGCAGTCACCCGGGCCATCTTCCAATTTATATGGAGATCAAAGATGGACCTGACTCGATGTATAAAGCTCTGGGCAACGGGGGAAAAACACACCCAATGCCACCCTCACCCTGTGGCCTCCTTTGTGTGTGGCTGCATCAAGCTGCATTAAGCTGTGCGTGGATCACCAGTACACAAATACCAAGTGTCACTACGTACTGGTGTTGCGAAGGATGGCCTGGCATCGCTGCCACGGAACTCTCCAAGTAGTTGGACCGTTCCGTATCACCTGTCCTTCATGGAGAAGTTTATGAAAAAAACTCCTTTGACCACAGATCCATCAGGAAGTGGTCAGCATGTAGTGTCCTTCAGACCCTTCGGGAAAAGGAGAGGGCGGATCCTACCCAGTCATTTGGGCTCCACTGACGCCTCAGCAGAAGAGCTGGATAGTAAATGTACAGACTTGTATAAAGGAAAAATAAATTTCGATGTCTGTATGTAAAGCAATGTAATGTGTGCACAAGATTAGCATGACCAATTGTATGGAGATCCAAATAATTTTATGAATAAAGTATATTTTTGAATTAAAAAAAGTGTACTGCCTGCAGTATTTCCCTGGGGCAGGCTATTTCGATGTGGCCTACAGCAGCGTGAAGCAGTGTGAGCAGCTCCTGTAGGTCTTCCAGGAGAAGGAAGGGGAACCTCTGTTCTCCATCTTGTCGGTGGTCCCGTTGTGTGTGCTTCCTGCACAGAAGGGTATGATGGTTATGATTTATATGTACAACCCCCACATCCCAGCAGCTGATGTCCTGACCTTCCTGGGAAGATATGCCCAACTCAAGGGAGAAAGCACCGATGTGGTCGACCCTTTCGGGATTTGGACTAGTAAGCGGCAGGTCTGGGTAACCCTGAGGGTCGATGACAATGGGAACAGCCTCCACCGAGCCTCCAGCTTCGCAATTGGAGGGAGCAGGGGCTTTCTGACATATGCATGGCAGCCGAATGTGTGCTGAACCTGTGGAAAGTTGGGACACATGACGACGGATTGCAAGGAACTGCAAGCAGGAGGGTCACCTGACCAAGGAATGTCAAGAAGCAAAGAGCCTAACCTGTGTGGAGAGGTGGGCCACATGTACAATATCTGCCCAAGACGGTGGGTGGGGGGGGGGGGGTTCATTTAAGCACAGATGGCTGGAGGTGGCAACGTGAGCCGTGGACCAGCAAGGTCCACCCAAGCATCAGGGAAACGGAGTCTGGTGGCACAGTGAAAGAAGAACATGCTGGAGTGGAGGAGATGGCAGCCTGTGGAGAGACACAGCAGCTGATCTTAGCTCTAGCTGGGCAGATGGAAGCAATGAAGAAGGAGGTAATCGAGGAGACAGAGGAGTGGATACCTGTTAAAAACAGGAAAAGAAAATCCAGCCAGATCTCCCAAGCCTCCCAACAAAGGGGGAAATGACAGCTGTACAAAGAATGTACGGGCAGCTCTTCGGATGGTGAAGACGGGTGCAAGGAGGATCATCACCAGAAGAAGAGACAGAGTGCCATAAGTGAAGAGGAGGGCATTTCCTCCTAACCAGTAAACAACAGGCCCCCCCAAAGTCCACCCTCCACCCAGTGAGAACCAGGGGCTACAACTACAGGTAACTGAGAGCCGTGATCCTCTGATAGTCCCACTGTCAGACACAGAACTGGATGGTGTGGACAATTGACTCGGCTCACTGACACCAGAGCGGGTAAATGACCCCAGTGAGGAGCTGGATAGCTACCTCAGCCCAGCGAAGGTCCAGCAGTTTGTGCTCACCATGGGGGTGCAGACAGCCACCCCAGAGACAGGACAGTCAAATGGACAATGGTAACCCCATAAGCTGGGGGTTAAAGAAGGATCCTTTGCTTTAGTATAACAGGGGGCCCACTCAGTAGTTGGGTTCCGCTGACGCCGCAGCTACATGCCAAGAGACTGGATGGTTAACATACAGAACTGTAAATAAGATAACTGTAAATACGATAACTGTAAATACGATTGACTCAGTCTGATCTCTTCGAGGAGAAAGTGAGGTCTGCAGATGCTGGAGATCAAAGTTGAAACTTTATTGCTGGAACAGCACAGCAGGTCAGGCAGCATCCAGGGAACAGGAGATTCGACGTTTCGGGCACAGGCCCTTCCTCAGGAATG
>NW_025212584.1:12633-18288 GCF_004010195.1 Chiloscyllium plagiosum | reverse complement strand
CATATGGTGTGTCAGCTTTTGTTGGTAGAGGGATTGGGTTTCAAAACCACAAGGTCATGCTGCAGCTGGACAAAACTCTGATACGGCCGCACTTGGAATATTGTATCCAGTTCTGATCACTGCATTATAAGAAGGATTTAGAAACTTTGCAAAGGGTTCAAAGGCGATTTATTAGGAAGTTTCCTGGTATGGAGGGGAGTTCTTATGAAGAAAGGGACTTGAGGCTGTTTTTCGTTAGAGAAGAGAAGGTTGAGAGGTGAATTAGTTGAGATATATAAGATAATCAGAATTGGTTACATAGGGTGGACAGTGAGAGCCTTTTTCTTCAGATGATGATGGCTAGCACGAGGGGACATAGTTTTAAATTGAGGGGTGATAAATTTAGGACAGATGTCAGTTGTAGTTTCTTTACTCTGAGAGTATGAGGGGCATGCAATGCCCTGTCTGCAACTTGTCGTCAACTCGCCAACTTTAGGGACATTTAATTGATCATTGGATAAACATATGGATGAAAATGTAATAGTGTACAATAGACAGTCTTCAGATTGGTTCTACAGGTCGGCGCAACTTCGAGGCTCAAAGGGTCTGTACTGTGCAGTAATGTTCTATGTTTTAGATATGAACATAGAATGGCATGTTAGACAGGATATCAAAGAAAGAGGAGGTTATTGCTGGTGTGGTAATAGGTTCAGGGAAGCCAGTTGATGTTGGTGTCTCTTTGGTGATACTGCAATCTGATCCTTGAACTTGTCAATCTTATTCGTTACTGATTAAATACTTGAGGTTTTTGATCAGGTTTATGTCGAACGATCATCAGTCAGACGGAATGTATGATCCATTACATGCCAGTGTGTTTTTATATGCTTACGTGGATCTACTTACCATCAACGCGTCTGGAACATGGAGTGATTCAAATAATGTTAATGTTTGATTGTGATCACAAAATTGAAAAGTGGTCAACAATGTGAATTTATCCACTAAACCATTTTGGAAAGATCTCAGATAATAATCGCCTTTGCATATAAGTACCTCTGTGAAGCAAGGTTCAGGGAATCTTTATGCCACCAATCCGATTCTTGCCCTATGAAAGTAGTGGAAAATGAGGAGAGCACTATTTTTAACGATTTTTTCTGCTTTAATGACTCTGAACATTATTGCTCAACCGGTACAACCCAGAATGGACATGGCAGGTATAAGTCTGCAGATGTTGTTGAACATCTATTGATTTGTTTATTTGATTTCAACTGTTTATTGCCTTTGCAATTTGTAGTAAATGCTTGTATTTTGTGAAGCTTTCAGAAATGATTCCATTCTTTAAATTGTGGATTGCATGATTATTTGGAAGTTATCTGTGTTGCTAATTTGGTGGAAAATAGAAACGCATGAAGCTAAGTAATCCAGATTTGAAGGCATATTTGCTGAAACATAAACACCACAAATAGTCTATTTTCATTGAACTTCCAGAAGGTGTACGTTTTGAGTGTGCCTTTGCAAAGAGCAAGTAACACATTGATTAACAAACTGGGTGTGTTAACAGATCTTAACTGGAACATACACTTTGAATATTGTTCAATACCATTGAACTACTGCTGTAGATTCAGATCTGGAAAGGTGTTATATCATTAATCCATTTTCCCCAAACTCGCTGTCTCGTCTCAAGGTGAAAGACAGAGGTATGGGATCGATGATATGTGTCTTTATGGAAATGCCAATAGCCAGCGTTTCACCTCATGTAGCCAAGGAATGTGGAAAATACACCGGATACATGTTTTTCTGTTTTTCTTTACGTTCAGTTTAACAGTAATCGAGCCAACTGCAGGGGAAGTGATAGGATACGATATACAGGAATCATATCTGGCTCTCTGCAGCCTACATTTGTCAGTTCGGGTTCAATTTTATGAATCACTCTGAACCATAATAACCAGGAATTTTCCAATTCTGCCAAGTCACGTTCGTTGTCTATGAGACTATGAAGTGTATAAACAATTTTAGTGTTTCTACTAGAATAATTGTGCATCTCGAGAGAATGTTTATTGCCCGTGTGAGTCGTCTCAGGGAAAGAAAATCCGATAGCGCTGTGTTCTGGAACAGAATAAGTCTGTCTAGAAGGAGCGAGGAAGCAGGCAGTATCCAGCAACGAGATTGTGAATTCTTTCAATTTCAATGAATCGCATGGTTCAATGTAATACTGAAAGAGTTAGCTTCGTGTTTTAATTGTCCTCCCTCATTGGGTGCAACACATTCCATTAATTATCACTTCGTTTGTCAATACAGGATTCTGCAAGGAAATTGGAAAAGGCGTATGTCGTGGTGGAGAATGTCACGTCGGAGAAACTCATACCCCATTTGAACTCTGCAATTATTTTCTGTGGTGCTGCAAACCATGATCACAGAAATCTCACAAACGCTTGCTCTCTTATTTTCATGAAATAAGCATTCAATCCTTGGAATTAGAATACGGTTGTTAATTTAGAGAGTAAGCTCCTAGAACCTGTATATGTAGCAGTGTTCAAAAAATAAAACCTAATACTGTAACCACTACCAAATATCAATGTCTTTATTTTCAATGCATTGGATATGTTCGGGGTCAACGTGTTGAGCCACTCGGATTTATGTTGATATGCTTCTGTTGATGTTTATAAGAAGCATCGTGTCCAGTCGGATTTCGTTCTAACTCCTGCAGAGACAAAGTAGCAATTCAAATGTTTAACAATGCCTTCTAAGTTTGGCAAAAAGAAATGGATAATGAAGGCAAAGGAAAGTGATTCTTGGTAATGACACCACATGTTCAAGATGTAGGTGAACTATACCTTTTAAAAGAGTTAAAAGCAATAAGTGTTAGCATCAGGTGCTCTCCATAAGAGACATATAACATGTGCTCCAGTTACTGGAGTAACTGTTTGCCTCGAAATGAAAAAAATAGACTCGAATTCAAGTTTAAATTATACCCCAAAAAATACAAAATTCGAATCAATTTTGAATTGAGTATATTGACAATCTTAAAAGTGATTTGGTGATTTGGGGGTATATTTCCAGGGAAAAACTGAACACTTGAGAGGAGAACTGCCAAGCCCCAGCATGGAAAAGACTGCCTGAGAAATATCTCTTTTAAAAGTACCTTTTTCGATTAGTAATCTGTGAAGCAGCATCCCTAAGAAGAAGTAAAAAGGACACAAGTCCCAAGAAGAATAACTGAAAGCTACCTGTTTTTGAGGTAAGAAGCCTTGTTTTGTAAATATGAATTGAGAGTTTTATTGAACTAGTATTGTAGAAGAGAAGTTAAAAGATAGGTTAGGGTAAGCAATTATAAATAGTTGTTAGTTAATTATTCTCTGTTATACTTTAAGAAATACAGTTGTTAATTTTTACAATAAATAGTTCTTGGCCACTCATTTTTTTTAACAGATTACTGCATAGGATAAGTCTTTTTTTGGGTGTTACTGGAGTTAAATTAAGTACGGGGGTTTCCCCTGTGTCATAACAATGAGGGTATCGCGTCTGAAATGGTTTTGACAGATTTGAATAGATTTGGGGATATGAAATAACCCAGCAGATTTAAACACTTGCAGGTTAGTGTTCTAGATGTTTAAATAAAATGTAGGTGAGACAATTTGTTGAATTTCAGTGACTTGTGGTTGGTTAAATTAAAAATGAGAGAAATGCTGAAGAGGTTCCAGGATTTGAAGATTATTTTCAAATTTGCCACAGAAATTTAGAAGGAAAGAAAAAAAAAGCGATAATTTTAGTATTAGCAAATAAGTTAGGTTTGTGTTTAACCAAGGCCAAAAGTAAAGCTGAAATTGTGAATGAGTTACTTAAACACTGGGGAGAGTGCAGTAGAGGTAGAAACTCAAATTACAATTGAGGAAGATGGAGTTAGAAGATAAACAAAGGGAGAGAGAAAAAGAAAAAGAGTGAGAAGAAAGAGAAAAAGAGAGAGAAGAGAGGGAGAGAGTAAGAGAAAGAGAGAGAGAAGAGCGAGAGAGAGGAGAAAGAGAGAGAGAGCGAAGGTTCTTAGCTGAGCAAAGAGAGTGAGAAGAATGGGAGAGACAACAAGAGAGTGAATTTAAACTTGAGAAGCTGTAACTTTGTCAGCAAAGTCAAGATAACAGGATGGACATTAAAAGAGAAGTTAGTGATATAGAAATATATGTCTGCCGCAATTTGATGAGAAAGATGTTGAAGCCTTCTTTATTTCAGTTGAACATTTGGCGAGGTAGATGGAGTGGTCCGAAGATTTATCTTAGGGATTCTGCTTCACAGACTACTGATTGAAAAAGGTACTTTTAAGAAAGGTATTTCTCAGGTGGTCTTTTACATTCTGGGTGCTTGGCAGTTCTCCTCCAAACAGTTCAATTTTCCCCTGTACTTATACTGCCAAATGATTGTGTCATTGGCTTTAAGATTGTCAATATTCAATTTGAACTTGATTCGAATTTGGGATTTTTGGGGGTATAATTTTAACTGGTGAATTCGAGTTTTTGTCTTTCGTTTCCAGAAAAGCAGCTACTCCAGTGGTTGGAACTCATGTTACATTATCTAAGAACATGCTAGTTCAGACTAAATTAGTGGGCAGAATTAATGAGATATTTGCCACACTGTCAAATGCGGTGTCAAAGGATTATGAAGAGGTTAAAAGGCTATTTTAAATGCTTATGAATTGGTGCCAGAAGAATAAAGACAGCGGTTCAGAAACATAAAAATGGATCCAGGTCAGACTTATGCTGAGTTTGAAAGAATTAGACACAGTGGTTTTGATCAATGTATGCTTTGCAAGGGCTGCAGCGTGGCTCTGTAGTCCACACTGCGGCCTCATGCACCAGTGACCCGGGTCAATTTCAGCATTAGGCTACCATCTGGAGCTTGCACATTCTCCCCGTGTCTGCGTGGGTTTCCTCCAGGTACTCGGGTTTCCACCCGCAGTCCAAAGATGTGCAGATTAGATGAATTAGCCATTCTAAACTGCCCATAGTGTTCAGGAATGAGTAGGTAAGGGGTAAATATAGAGTAATGCGAAATCTGTTTGGGTGGGATAATCTTTGGAGGGGTAGTGTGGCCTGTCTTCATACTGTAGGGATTCTACGAAAAAATGTAAGAATTTTGAGGGTCCAAGACAGATTATTCTGATGGAGGAGTTGAAAAACTCTCTTCCGGAGATGGTTAGAATTCACGTGGAGGAACAAAAAGTTCAGGAGGTAAGAAGGGTGGCACCATTGGTAGATGAGTACATGTTGGTGCATAAGACAAACTTCTTGCCCGAATTACGTTCTGTGACAGATAGAAATGGGGAGAAGGTGCGATCCTACACTTCTAAACCAAAGTAGAGAGCACTGGACAAGAAGTTGGACAGGATGTGAAAGGCCTCAGGGTGTTCTCACTGCAATGGAGTGGGATACAGAAAATTACAGTGCTGGTGGTTTCAGAAGTGCCCTAGGCAAGGTGTTTTCACTGCCAGAAGGTGGGACACGTGAAAACACAGTGTTGGTTGTTAAAGAAAGGTACTATGGCAAAAGATGTGCAACAGAATTTAAGCATTAGTGAAGGTAGTAAAGGAGACCACAAGAAGAACTGAAGAGCTGCAGGGTCTTCCCGACATCTCCGCCCCCACCCCCTCTCCAGCCTATCACCCTCACCTTAACCTCCTTCCACCTATCG
>NW_025212584.1:0-2908 GCF_004010195.1 Chiloscyllium plagiosum | reverse complement strand
CTCATAGACGGGCAGATTCTGGAAAAATGCAGAAGCAGCAGGGTTGTTGTTATGGGTGATTTCAACTTTCCCAATATCGACTGGAACCTCCGAAGTACAGATGGTTTGGATGAAGCCGTTTTTGTCAGGTGTGTTAAGGAGGGTTTCCTTACTCAGTATGTAGACAGGCCGACAAGGAGAGAGGCCATTTTGGATTTGGTGCTCAGCAACGAGCCAGGACAGGTGTCAGATCTTGTGGTGGGAGAACACTTTGGTGAAAATGATCACAACTGCCTCACATTTAGCATAGCCTTGGAGAGTGAAAGGTGCAGTTACCGAGGGAAGGTATTTAATTGGGAAAAGGAAATTATGACGCTATCAGACAGGAGTTGGGAAGTATGGACGTGGAGCAATTCTTCCTCAGAAAGGGCACAGCAGACATGTGGAAACTATTTAAGGAGCAGTTGTTGCAAGTGATGCACAAATTTGTTCCTCTGAGACAGGTAAGAAGGGGTAAGATTAAGGAACTTTGGATGACGAGAACAGAGGAGCTTCTCGTCAAAAGGAAGAAGGCAGCTTACGTAAGGTGGAACAAGCAAGGATCTAGCACAGCTTTAGAGGATTATAGGCTTGCTAGAAAGGAGCTCAGAAATGGACTGAGGAGAGCCAGGAGGGAACAGGAAAAAGGCTTGGCAAGAAGGATTAGGGAGAACCCGTGGGCATTTTACACAAACGTGAGGAATAAGAGATTGATCAGGGAGAAGGTAGGGCCAAAACTGAAAATGTGTTGCTGGAAAAGCGCAGCAGGTCAAGCAGCATCCAAGGAACAGGAGAATCGACGTTTCGGGCATAAGCCTTTCTTCAGGAAATCGACGTTTAGGGCTTTCTCCTAGAAGGTAGGGCCAATCAGGGATAGTAGAGGGAACTTGTGCGTGGAGTCTGAGTAATTAGGGAAAGCCCTAAATGAGTTTTTTGCTTCGGTTTTCACCAAGGAAAGGGAACTTGTTGTAGATGAAAACTTAGAGGAGCTGGGATACAGTAAGATTGATAAGACCCCAGGGCCAGACCAGATTTATTCTGGGCTGTTCCGGGAAGCGAGAAAGGAGGTTGCTAAGCCACTGGCGAGGATCTTTGCCTCCTCACTCTCCATGGGAGTCGTACCGGAGAACTGGAAGGAGGCGAATGTTGTTCCACTTTTCAAGAAGGGTAATCGGGAAATCCCTAGCAAGTACAAACCAGTCAGTCTCACGTCTGTGGTCAGCAAAGTTGTGAAAAGAATTCTGAGGGATAGGATTTATGACTATTTGGCAAAGCATAGTGTGATTAAAGGCAGTTAGCATGGCTTTGTGAGGGGCAGGTCATGCCTCACAAATCTTAATGAGCTCTTTGAGGAGGTGTCAAGACAGGTCGACGACGGTCGAGCAGTGGTTGTGGTGTATATGGATTTCAGCAAGGCATTTGATAGGGTTCCCCATGGTAGGCTCATCCATAAAATCAGGAAGTATGGGATACAGGAAGAATTGGCCATCTGGATTCAGAATTGGTTGGCCGACAGAAGGCAGAGAGTGGTTGTAGATGGAAAGTATTCTGCCTGGAAGACAGTGTTGATGAGGTCCTGCAGGGCTCTGTTCTTGGGCCTCTGCTCTTTGTAGTTTTTATAAATGACTTGGATGAGGAGGTTGAGAGGTGGGTTAGTAAATTTGCAGATGAGACAAAGGTTGGAGGTATCGTCGATAGTATGGGGGGCTACTGTAAGCTGCAGCGCAACATAGACAGGATGCAGAGCTGGGCTGAGAAATGGCAGGTGGAGTTCAACCTGGATAAATGCGAAGTGATGCATTTTGGAAGGTCAAACTCGAATGCTGAATAGAGGATTAAAGACAGGGTTCTTGGCAGTGTGGAGGAACAGAGGGATCTGGATGTTCAAGTACATAGATCCCTCAAAGTTGCCACCCAAGTGGACAGGGTTGGTAAGAAAGCATATGGTGTTTTGGTTTTCATTAACAGGAGGATCGAGTTTAAGAGTCACGAGGTTTTGCTACAGCTCCACAAGTCCCTGGTGAGACCATACTTGGAGTATTGTGTCCAGTTCTGGTCGCCCTATTATAGGAAAGATATAGAGGCTTTGGAGAGGGTGCAAAGAACGTTTACCAAGATGCTGCCTGGACTAGACAGCTTGCCTTATGAAGGAAGGGATGGATAAGCTCAGACCTTTCTCTCCGGAGAGGAGGAGGAAGAGAGGAGACCTGATCAAGGTGTACAAAATAATGAGAGGAATAGATAGAGTCAATAGCCAGAGACTTTGCCCCAGGGCAGGATTGACTGGTACGAGAATTCATAGTTTGAAGATATTCGGAGGAAGGTATAAAGGAGACATCAGAGGTAGGTTCTTTACGCAGAAAGTTGTGAATGCATGGAATGCGTTGCCAGTTGAAGTGGTGGAAGCGAAGTCATTGGGGACATTTAAGCGACTGATGCACATGAACATGGATAGCAGTGAGTTGAGGGGTGCATAGGTTAAGTTACTATATTTTACATTAGGATTACGTCTCGGCACAACATCGTGGGCCTCAGGGCTTGTTCTGTGCTGTACGCTTTTATGTTCTATAAATCTCCTGGGCCAGACGGGATATACCCAAAGTTTCTACAGGTAGCAAGGAAAGAGATTACTTCGCTTTGGTGATGATCTTTGCATTTTCACTGTCCACTGGAGTAGTGCCAGATGATTGGGGGGTGGGGGGGGTTGACAAATGTTATTCCCTTGTTCAAAAAAGGGAATAGGGATAATCCTGGGAATTACAGACCAGTCAGTCTTATGTCAGTGTTGGCAAAGTATTGGAGAGGATTCTGAGAAACAGGATTTATGATTGCTTGGAAAACCATAGTTTGGTTCAAGATAGTCAGCATGGCTTTGTGTAGGGTCAGGTCA
>NW_025212583.1:24225-27394 GCF_004010195.1 Chiloscyllium plagiosum | reverse complement strand
CACTAAAATATGACCCAAAATCTGGGAATGGTAGAGTGGTGGGTAGTGTCCCTGTCTCTGAGACAGAGCTCTGGATTTGATTCCAATTCCTGAACATGTGTGGTATTGTTCCTAGCTCTGGGCTAGAAGGCCTGGATTCAAGTCCTGCCTGTTGCAGAGGTATGTTCCAGCATGTCAGGACAGTCTGATGAACAAACACACAGGAGAACACTGTTACAGCTTTATGGGTATTACTGAGTGATGCTAGTGTCGCTACCTCCGGGCACAAAGGTCCAGGCGTAAAGCCCACAGAAGTGTCTCAGGATACATCTGAACAAACTGATTAAAATGGATTTAGAATTGTGACCTGATGGAAAAGGAAGAGGTGTCAGTATTGCATTTCAGAATTTAGGCCCAGGATGACTGAAAGTACAGCCATTCGTGTTGATTGGGGTCACATTTCGCAGCAGAAAAGGTTTATAAAATCAAAATGGTCATGGATAAGGTGAGTAGTCAGGGGTTTTTCCCCAGGTTAGGGGCGTCCACAACTAGAGGCCATTGGTGGAAAGTGAGACGGGAAAGGTTTTGAGGAGGCGTAGAGGGCACCTTTTCACACAGAGGGTGGTGTGTGTATTGAATGAGCTGCCAGGGAAGTGGTGGAGGCTGGTACACCTACAGCATCTGGGTACTGAGAGACCTGGCGAGCTTTTCTACCAATTTCTGTATTTGTTTAAAAAATGCATTCAGTTTAACACAGGTATTCTGAATAAATTAAACATTTTTATCTTTTTACTGACGCAGGGACATATAAACATATTTCAAATTGACCGAGACCATTTTCTGCGAAGTGTATGGCTCTGTGTATGACAGCAGCAATGATGCACCGACATGGAACAGAGAATGTGATGGAGACATAGTTTGGACAATGTACAAGGAGACCTCACATGGTCCAGTTTGGGAGAGGATGACATTACCGTGTGATTCAATTCAGAGAGGGAGAAAATGTAAATGCCTGAAAAGGAACGGCCTATTGCACTCTCTCTCCTTCATTGTCCCTCATCACAGCAATGTGTGCGAGCTAAAAAAAAACCTCTACAGTCATCGTTACCATTCTTATTTTTATGGAATCCGTGCAGTGTAGAAACATGCCCTTCGACCCAACAAGTCCATACCAACCTTCCCAACCCATTTCCCTATATTTACCCCTGACTATTGCAAATAACCTAGAAATCCATGAACACTATGGACAATTTAGCATGACCAATATACCGAACCTACACAGTTTGTGGTAGGAAACTGGATCACCCATTAGAAGCTCACACAGACAAGGGGAGAATGTGCAAACTCCACACAGACAGTAACCCAAGGCTGGAATCGACCCCAAGTCCCTGGTGCTGTGAGGCAGCAGCGGTAACCACCGTGCTACCCTTTGGATGATCCCTAACCAGAATTCACTGGAATCTACTCAAAGCCTAAAGCAAAGGGAATTCAGCCAAATCCAAACTCTCCCAGGATGAAATCCCATTGCTAGCAGCTTGTATGAGTACAATATCTTCAGAAGCAGAATAACGTTTTGGACAATCTCACAATATTTCCTTTGTCATGAGTTCCAATAATATTTGGACCAAGTTGTTTCAAGTTAAAATTGCAGAAATTGTGTGTGTGTGTGTCAGTGTTTTTAGAAAGGGAAATATTGATTATATATTTGCAATATCCAAACACTTTGCCATTCATCTTTTCATCATAGTTTGAGTAACATTGCTCTGGCTCATAAACGTGTTGTTTTACCAGATTAAAGAAACTAGCCTGAATTGATCCTAAAACTGACCCTGTCCCAGTCTGAGACCGATATCATCGGCCATATCACCGACCTGGTTACATTTAACAGTTATTGTGAGCAGTGGAGGAGTGGGACTAGAAAACGAAACAGTGACCCAAAAAGCTGGGGAACGATAGACCGGTGAGCCTGATGTCAGTTGTGGGTAAGTTGTTGGAGGGGATTCTGAGGGACACGATTTACATACATTTGGGAAGGCAACGGCTGATCGGAGCAGACAACATAGCTTTCTGCATGGGAAATCATGTCTCATTAATTTCGTTGAGTTTATTGAAGAGGTGACAAAGAAGATTGATGAAGGTAGTTTGGTAGACATTGTCTATATGGACTTCAGCAAGGTGTTCATTTAAAGAACAAAGACCAAAGAAAATTTATAGCCCAGGAACAGGTCCTTCGCCCTCCAAGCCTGAGCCGATCCAAATGTACTGTCTAAATCTGTCGGTCAATTCCTAAGCATCTGTATCCCTCTGCTCCCCACCTACTCATGCATCTGTCCAAACGCATCTTAAATGAATCTACCGTGTCTGCCTGCACCACATCTGCTGGAAAAGCGTTCCAAACGCCCACCACCCTCTACGTGAAGTACTTACCACGTGTATCCCCCTTAAACCTTCCACCTCACACTTTGAAAGCACAACCTTCCGTTATTGAATCCTTCACCCTGGGAAAAAGCCTGTCTCTATTCACCCTGTGTATACACTTCGTGATTTTGCAAACCTCAACCAGGACCCCCGAAATCTCCTTTTTTCTAGGGAAAATAAACCTAACCTACTCAGCCTCTCTTCATAGCTGGTATTTCATTCCGATTGGTCGACAGATTAGTAAGTTTCAGTCACGTGGGGTACAGAGGAACCTAGTCACATTTGGCCTGAAGGAAAAGGGGTATTTTTCAGACTGGAGGCTTGTGAGCAGACAGTGTGCTGCAAGAATCAGTACTGAGTTCACTGCATTTCATCATTTATGTAAAGGATTTAGATGTGAATATTGGGGCCATAGTTAGTAAGTTCACAGATGACATCAGAAAGGTGGTGTAGTAGATTATCTCAGAGTACAACGAGACCACAATTAGATGGGACAAAGGGGCAAGGAGTGACAGATGAAGTTTAATTTAGATAAATACGAGGTTTTGTATTGTGTGAAGGCAAATCAAGGCAGAAATTATACACTTAATGATAAGGTCCTGGGGCGTGTTGTGATACAAAGGGACCGAGCGATGCAGGTACATTGTTCCTTGAAAGTGGAGTCGCAGGTAGACAGTGTGGTGCAGAACACATTTGGCACATTTGCCTTAATCAGTCAGAGCATTGAGTATAGGAGTTGTGGTGGTATGTTGCATCTGTACAGGATGTTGTT
>NW_025212583.1:12504-23651 GCF_004010195.1 Chiloscyllium plagiosum | reverse complement strand
ATGACAAAAAATTCTGAAAGGATCTTTCAAGTCAGAATTCTCTTCGCTGGAAGATTATCGTGCCTCTATGTTCACATTGATTGAAAACTGCGTTCTGTAAATATTTGACAGAGAAGTGAGTCATGCATAATGGGACACAGACAGGAAAGTGGGGCTGAGACCCCAACCTGATCAGCCACAATCTTAGTGCCTGGTGGAGAAGGCTCAAAGTATCTAATGACCCACTCCTGCTCCTCAGTCCCATGTTCCTGTGTTCCATTCAGCCGCTCAAACCTGCTAGACAGGAGCAGTTGGAGGCTACTTATTCCTATAACCTGGTGCACATAAACAGAGGAGACCATTCAGTCCTTCAAGACTGTCCCACACGGTTTGAGGTGATTTGGGAAATGTAAATGGAAAATCCAGGCTGGATATGAAAGAGGCCCCTCATCTCTGTTTGCAGAGCTTCCCCTCTCTACAACTTGTGCTTCATTTGTTGGTCATGTTGTAGACCCAGATTCACTGTGAATACAGCCCACATACCTCTCCAAGCAATGGCTCACAAAATCCTCTGGTCTCCCTGACTGCAACAGTCAATAAAATAACCTTCATGAAAATAACACCCACTAACTTTCAAATAACAGAATGGGAGACCATCAGAATCAGGGTAAGGTCGTTCACTCCCCGAGCCTGCCTAAATCCTCTGGTCTCCCTGACTGCAACATTCAATAAAATAACCTTCATGAAAATAACACCCACTAACTTTCAAATAACAAAATGGGAGACCATCAGAATCAGGGTAAGGTCGTTCACTCCCCGAGCCTGCCTTGCCCTTCACTAAGATCATGACTGACCTGCTCTTGGTCTCAAATCCTTTTGCATACCCAATTATTCATAGCCCTCACCTCTCTGACAGGCCAATATCTATATACCTCCTCTTCAAATACTTTCAGTCATCTTGCTCCCCAACACTCTTGAGAGGAGAAAACCTGACAGTCAATACCAACCTGTTTGAAGAAAACACTTGCTGCTCCTGTATCATGGCTTATTGATATGAACAAAAGAGGGTGACTCAAGGGTTCAGATAAAAATGACTGGCCCCGTATCAAGGCAGTGGTTGACTTCTGTTGACACCAAGGAGCTGGACTTAATGGGAATCAGAGCAAACTCTCCAGTGTTTGGAGTCAAACATGGCACAAAGGAAGATGTTCATTATCTCAGTTCTGGGTCACCTCTGTGGGAGTTCCTTAGGGTAGCTTCTTCTTCACAAACATCTTGAGCTGCTTCATCAATGTCTCCCCGACTCACCCTCCCCACCATAAGATCAGAAGTGGGGATGGTCGCTGAAGATTCCACAATGTTTGGAACATTTTGTCCCCCCTCAGCTCCTAAACTGGTCTGTGTCCATTTGCCGCAAGACCCAGACTCCATTGAGACTTGTGCTGATAAAGTGTCAGTAACATTCATGTAACAGCACATTGCCACAGTGAAACAAGAGTTCATTCAGCACCTAACGCTGGTTTCACAGGAATATGAGGAAGCTATTCAGCCCATTGACACTATTGGAGAAGAACAGGGACAGCCCATTCAGTGCCTCCAGCCTATTTACTCAGGAAGGGAAGGAGTCTAGTGTGATGGACCACATCGGAGCCCCTCGAAAATATTTGAAGGCAGTAGCCACGATTCCAACGTTTTCTTCTTTTAATGGAAATGTAAAGTTTCTGTTCCAGATGCAATGTGACTGGTCAAACTACTCGGTGGTAAGCAAAACACCATTTACTTAAACACGAAAGACGAAACAAAACCAAAGAAAGAGGAATTTAGAATAACGTAATTATATAGGACAGCTTAACAGAATAATAGATCTAGGAGCTATTACTAATGAACTATTACAACATAGGAAACTCCCATAAATACAGCCCTTGGAAAAAGAAATATTCAGACTCAGAATGTCACAAACATCTCTCCAATCCAGGAATTAAAAACAGCAGCAAGAGAAAATTCAGAGAGAGTAGCAGCCAGGAGACATTCACTGAAGCTTCCAACTCTGTGGAGACCCCAATAGTTTCTGTTGTTGCCGAGAAATCAAAACCCAATGATACTAACCTGTGAGAGCTGGCCACACCCAAAGCCTCCCTCGCAGTTTACTCGAGTGGTCTTAACTAGCCAGCTTGGTAACAATCGTTGAATCTCTCTCTTAAAATAAACCAGGAAAAAATAACCTCTTAAAGCTGCAGCATTGTCATACTTGTCAGCACATCGAGCTGTCAAACAGGAACCCAGTCAGGCACTTGGCCCTGTCCAATCGGACGAGGAAGTCGCTAGTCAGTCTCTTGAGCCACTTACACAGGAACAGTAGGAGGCCATTCCCACCATAATGCACTTACATGGGGGCAGAATTAGGTAATTTATGCTCATTCCTGATGAATGTCTTATGCCCGAAACGTCAATTCTCCTGGTTCTCGGACGCTGCCTGACCTGCTGTGTTTTTCCAGCAATCCACTCTCTACTCTGATCTCCTGCATAGGCAGTCCTCACTGTCTCCTAATTGATGCTGTAACATGATGAACAAGTGGAGCAGAGGCTGCACACTCAGACTGCTCCACTTTGTCCCTCTTGGCTCCATTGCATATAGGACTTTAACATCGTCCTTTAGCGGTGAGCAAAGAAACCATATGTCTTGTGTGAAGTCTCAAGAAGGCATCTTTCATCTCCGAGAAGACAGCCTGGTGTTCTCTATGTCGGGCAGAAGTGGGTGGGAATGGCTACCTGTTTTAGATGGAAGGTATTGTGGCTGCTGTTGTGGATTCTGAGCAACCTGACGTTCAGTACGGGTTCACACACTGACTGGACAATAACGTGGGGAGAGTTATTTAAGGCATATAAACTATTAGGAAAGTCACGTTAGACTGATGAATGGACTCTCTAATTTCAAATAATGCTCATCTTGTTCATGTTGATCTTGTCTAGTGCACGTCCTGTTCTGTGTAACCTGTATGCCTTACTCTGTCCAAGTCTATTTCCACCCTATGATCTGTCTGGCCATGCTGACAATGATCTGCCTCCACTGCTCATAAATAAAGTGTTTCCCTGTACTGCCCATAAATAAAGTGTTTCCCGGCTCTACTTGGGGTCTCCTTTACCTGGCTCACTAATACCACTGGCTTAAACTCTTTTACCACATCTTTTCTCAAAATGCCTTCCTTCAATGCCCAGCAATGTGTGCCCCAGCTTACTGCAGTGAAAACACCTTTTCCCAGTGCCCTTCTTAAACCATCAGCACTGTAATTTTATGTGTTCCGCTCTGTTATAGTGGGAACACCTGAGGCCTTTCACCACCTTTCAACCCCCTTGGGCTTCTTTTCCACCGGTGGTAAACTATTACCAGTGTGCTTTACTCTATGTTTTGTAGTGTAGGATCTCCCCTTCTCCCAATTTCTATCCCTCACAGGATTAAAATCCTCCCAAAAGCTAAATTTCATCTCATGTACCAATGCATATTTACCTGCCATTTCTGCCATGCTTCTCACTTCTTGAACTTCCTGTTCATTCACATGAATTCTTACCATCTCTGGAAGTGAGTCTCCGGCAGAATAATCTCCCTTCGAGCCTCACAGGTCTTATCCATTTTTAAGGCCTGCACCCATCAATCAAAATGACTGTGTTTAATTCTTTCAAACTCAATATAAGTCTGACCTGGTTCCGTCTCTATATTTCTGAACCGCTGTCTATATTCTTCTAGTAACAATTCATAAGCACTTAACATAGCCTGTTTGACATCTGCATAATCTCTTGCTCCCTCATGTGATAGCACTGCACATATCTCTCAAGCTGTACCCACCAGCTTAGTCTGAACTAGCATTACCCACAGGTTCACTGGACATGCCATCTGCCGAGCCAATTTCGCAAATGAAATAAAAACGGTTTTGCCGTTTTTCGCACCGAAATATGGCAATGTATTAACATAGTTGTATACATTCCTACATTCTCCCTTCATCTTCATCCTGCTAATTTAACTTTCTTATCTAATTCCAAACTTATGAATTTCAAATTCTCCCTCTCTTCCTTTTCCTCTCTTTCTCTTTCTCTATCTTCTCTCTCTTTCAGTCTCTCTCTTTATCTTCTAACTGCAGTTGTCATATTTGCAATTTAAGTTTTTTCGAAATCGACTGGAGTTGCCTGCTTCTCTGATACACCAAAGTGCTTGACCAACTCCATTATGGTGACAGCTTTCCTTTTGTCTCTGGTGAAACCCAATTCTAGTCTCCATGTTAATTCTAAAAGTATGCCCTTTCTTTGTCTTTCTACACTTTCTTTGCAAATGTGGGTACCATCTTCAAACCTCAGAACCTTTTTAGTAATATTAAAAGCCATTTCTTTTAAATTAACCAACCACAAGGAAACAAAATTAAATGAATTTTCTCACCTGTGTTATTTGAAGATCTAGGTCACTAACTGCCAAGTGATCGAATCTGCTGGGACCTTTTGTACCCCAAATCTGTCCTAATCCCATACAATAAGCCCTCAAACCGTTATGATGTCGATGTCGAAACGCTCTGTTAATTAAAGCCACACACCCAGAAAAGCTCACCTCACCTCGTTATCTGTTAAAACATGAGTGACAAAGTACTCGCAAACTCCACGATTAAGAGAAAAATAACAATTTATAAGTATGTATGTTAACTCGCTGTGCTTGAAGGTTTGTTTTCAGATGTTTCTTCACCATGACTGGGTAACATCATTAGTGAGAGTCTCTGGTGACGCACTGGTGGTATGTCGTGTCGTTCTATTTCTAGGTCTTGGTTTCTTAAGTTGCGTGATGTCATTTCCAGTTTTTTTTCAAGGGAAGGTAGATAGGATGTAAATTGATGTGTTTATTGATGTTCTTCTGGCTAGAATGTCATGCTTCTAAGAACTTTCATGCGTGGCTTTTTTTTTGTCCGAGGAAGTGTGTGTTGTCACAGTCAACGTGGTGTCCTTCTTTTTCTGTATGTATAGAAACTAGTGATAGTGGGTCATGTCTTTTGGGTAGCCAGTTGGTGTTCATATATCCTGCTATCATGACAACAGGACAGTCTGAAATGGAGGAAAAATAATTTTATATACACTGCTTAATCAGTGAGTGTTCAGATAAGGAAGATTGTTCATATGTGTACAACACATTCTGAATGAACAACGGAGACACAGTTAACGAAAAATGATGCACATGACGTGTAAAATTTATAAAGCATCAAAACATTATTTGATCCTCATCTGAAGTGATACCTTCCCTTTCTCTCAACGTTCCCCCTTTTCTGGGATTCCCAACTCTCATTCTTATCAGGATGTGTGTTATAAATTCTTGTTTCTGGTTTCCCAGTTTATTTCAGTTAATCCCCTTTCTACCAGGAATTAAATATGTTGGCCTGCTGGGTTCTTTCCAAAGCTAGTGTCTGTCATATTGTTGGAGAGAAAAGTTATGGCATCAGATCCAGCATTTGAACATATTGCTCTGTTGTACGTGCACTGTACGAAGGACCACAACACAAAGGAATTGCCAAAATATTGCTGGAAGTATATCTACTTCTTTTGATAATATAGTTTTTTCATTTTCCACATCTCCATATCTATATCCTCTCTCTCTCTCGTACTCCCTTTATATCTAGTTAAGAAATCCACCAGTCGTTCTTCGTTGCCCATCTCTCAAAACTCCTTCTTTCAGTTTATACGCAATGCATTCTTCAAGATGTAATGTGGTTATAATTAAGCAATGTAACTACAAAGACATGCGGGAGGAGCTGGCCAGGGTGAATTGGAAGGGGAGCTGAGCAGGAAAGACCATGGAGCAGCAATAGCAGAAGTTTGTGGGGATAATTCGGAAGATAATATCAGAAATGCAACCCCAAGGTGATGAAACATTCTCATGGGAGAACAAGGCAGCCATAAGTGATAAAGCATCAAACCAAAAGAGAAAACATGCAATGGGGTGAAGATGATTGGGAATCCAGAGAATTCATTGGCTCTGAAACTACTTAAGGCTGGCATCACTGACACTACAGAGCTCTTAATCATGGTCAAGGAGAGAAAGAGAGGAAACACATTCACTTTAAACACAGAAGATGGCATTTCTCAAACAAATAAGATTTAGGTGAATTAAATATTTGAATTAAGATCAGTTAAATGCTTTTGCGGAATGCGTCAGATTGGAAGCAAGACCCAGGGAGACAGACCCTCAGCAGAATGAGAGTTTCAAAATGGAAGTATTTCCACATCAGAAACCAGGTTAGGTCACTGAGTGCAGGGCTGATGGGTGAATGGGTCTCAGTGAGAATTGGGGAACAGACAGCAGAATTGCATTGCAGATATTGCAGCTCGAAACTGCATATTCATGTAGTGCTGTTGATCACAGCCACAGGAGAAACAAACAGCATTCAACCACAACCTGCAACTTTTTGCCGGGATGACACCTCAGTCTGCTATTACCATCAACACCAACTATGGCTCAGTGACGAGTGTGGGTGAACATGTCAGAGTCAGAATCAAATGAACTTTAACCTGATGCTAACTCATTAAAGCTATCGGACTTGACCAACAGCTCTGATCGAAGCCCTGCAATCTGTCACATTCAGACATAAATAGTGATGAACGATTAAACAAATGACTGGAGGAAAGGGCTCCACAAACATCCCCATCCTAAATAATGGAACAGACCTGCACATCAGTGTAAAAGAGAAGGATGTTTTATCTGCACCATCCTCTGCCAGACGTGTTGAGTCGATGATACACCTCACTCTCATCATGATGCCCACAAAATCACAGATGCCAGTCTTCAACTAATTCGATTTGCTGCGTGTGAGAGGAAGAACCAGCTGAACACAATAGATACGACAAAGGCAATGGGCCCTGACCCCATTCCTGCAACAAGACTGAAGCCTTGAGCTACACAACAAGCCGTGTCCCTGGGGAAGCTGTTTCAGTCCAACTCCAACTCTAACATCTCCCTGGCAATGTGGATAATTACTCAGCTATGTCCAGTCCCCTAAGAGGGGAATAATTAC
This sequence comes from Chiloscyllium plagiosum, assembly GCF_004010195.1. NCBI lineage: Eukaryota > Metazoa > Chordata > Chondrichthyes > Orectolobiformes > Hemiscylliidae > Chiloscyllium > Chiloscyllium plagiosum. Next base: position 16,635 of record NW_025212583.1, on the reverse strand, counting down.
AATCTGACCAATTATCACCCCCTCAGTCCCATCACGACAGTCAAATTGGTCGGAGTTCTTTTTGATAGAGATATCAAGCAGCACAGAAATACCCTGCGCAGTGTGGTTTCTGATAGGTCCCCATGTGGAGATAGTGTTGTGGAAATGTCACTGGATTACTAATCCAGACCAGGCTAATGCTCTGGCAGCGGGTGGAAGTTAAAAACAATTAATAAAATATCGAGATCTAAAATCTGGTGTCAGTAATAGTGACCTTGAAGCCAATATCGATTGTAAACAGAATTTCCTTCTCCAATGTACTTTTAGGAAGTGAATCTCCCATGATTTCCTGGGCTGGGCTAAATGTGACTCCAAAGAACCTGACATGTGATAAACATTACAATGGTCTCTGAAACGGCCAAGCAAAGTGCTCATTTGTATCAAACTTCTCCGAGGTCTGAAAGGCTGAAACCGGACAGAACACCTGGCCTCAGCATCAGTGTCGGAAAAGGGAATGGGAACACAGTCCTGTCCACCCTGCAGAGACCTCCTTCTTAACATCTGAGAGCTTGTGACAACATTTACCGAGCTTTCCCAGAGAACAGAAACAGCGGGAAAGGAGTAGATCATACAACACATTGAGCCTCCCCATTCTAGTTCATGAAAAATATCTCCTCAATGCACTTACTCCACACGATATACATATCTGTTAATGTGAGTAACCTTGGGAAACTATAAAATAGGTGGTGCGGTAGTACGTTTGTTCCATCGAGTTTGCTAACCAATTCAATGAAATGATGGTTGGCCGTTTATTTCCACACCGTACTCCTACTCTCCCACCATCCCTTTACTGTCTCTAAATCCTTATTTCTAATCAGTGTCTCGGTTTCCAGGTGCGAGCGAATTCCCCATATTCACCAGTCAGTGAGAGCAGACATTTATTCTCATCTCAATGCAGAGTGATCTGCTTGTACCTAATACTGTGGCCCCTTATTTTAGACGTCCCAGCCAGGGGAATAATCATCCTTGCTTTCAATCTGTCTCACCCTGTCAGAGTTTTGTATATTTCACTGAGATCTCCACTTATTTTCCTAAACCCCATGGAATACTGGCCCAGTCTCCCAAACTCTGCTCCCAAAACAAGCCCGTCATCCCAGAGACCAGTCTGGTCATCCTTCACTGCTCTCCATCAATGTCAGGTTTGTCCTTTATTAGGTAAGGAGACCAAACCTGCACAGAATACTGCACAATGCTCGAGATGGGATCTCTCCAAGGCCCTGTACGGCTGCAGTAAGTCACCCTTTCTCCTAGACTCACATCCCCCTGAAATGAATGTCAACACACCATTTGTCTTCCTCACTGCTTTCTGTTTCTGCAATATTGCTTTCAGTGACTTGTGTACAAGGAGATGCAGATCATTTTCCGTGTTATAGCTCCCGACTTGCTGCTTCGATATACACTGGTCAGCGTGGCAATGCCATGCAGAGTATTGACTTCTGGTTGCAGGACTCACTGCGCTGCAGGGACCTCAGAGGTTCGTGCAGAAGGAAACAACAAAAAGGAGCATACGTCCCTTTGTAGATCAACATGTTTCCACCAATCCTTTTCAAATGGTAGGCTGCCAATTTATTGTTTCCACCAAAGGGCACACCGTCACCTCTATCTACATTGTTCTCCATCTGTCACGTATTTACCCATTCACTCCACTTATCTTCGTCTTCTCGGTGCTTTTTTACATCCTCCTCACTCACTCACAATCCCACATCCGTTAGTGCTGTCAGCAGGCTGGGATATATTGTATCTGATTCCAGCAACCAAATGTTTAAAGGGCATTTTGAACACCTGGGCGCCAAGCACTGATCCCTGTGACACCTCAGCAACCTTCCTTTGTTAATTTCTATTTATTTATTTCCTGAATCTGGGGTAACTCGCTGGGCCAGCATTTATTGCCTGTCCCTAGTTGCCCTTGAGAAGGTGGTGGCCAGCTGCCTTGTTGAACGCTGCAGTCCACTTGCTGTGGTTGACCTCCAATACCATTAGGAAGGGAATCCCAGGATTCTGACCCAGTGACTGTGAAGGAGCGGTGATATATTTCCAAGTCGGGATGGTGAATGGCTTGTAGGGTACCAGAAGATGATGGTATTTCCATACATCTGTAGTTCATGTCCTTCTAGATATACGTAGTCGTGATTGGGAAAATGGTCTCTGAGAATTTTTGGTGATTCATTTCATTACAGCAAGTAGATAGTAAAACACTGCTGCTGCTGCTGAGCGTTGATGGTGGAGCATTGTGGATGAAGAGACAGTCAAACTGGTTGCTTTGTCATGGATGGTATGAAGCTTCTTGAGTGTTGTTGGGGCTGCACACATCCAGGCAAATTGGGAGTCTCCTATTACACTTCTGACTTATGCATTGTAGATGATGGACAGACTTTTGGAAGTCAAGATGTGAGTTACTCGCTGCAGTATTCCTAGCTTCGGACCTGCTCTTGTAGTTACTGTGTTTATGTGGCGAGACCAGTGAGTGTCTGAGCAATGATTACCCACCAGGACTTTGACACTGGGGGATTCAGTGATAGTAACACCATTGAATGCCAAGGGGCAGGTTAGATTGCATTTTACTGATAATGGTCACGGTCTGGCATTTGTGTGACCTGAATATTACTTGCCACTTGTTAGCCTGGATACTGTCCAGATCTTGTCGCATTTGAACATGGACTGCTTCAGTATCTGAGGAGACACAAATGTTGCAGAATATTGTGCAATCATTAGCAAACATTCCCACTTCTGACCTTAAAATGGAGGGAAGGTCGTTGATGAAGCAGCCCTGAAGAAGTTTTCGGCCACTGCTCAAGGGACTCGTACAGACTTGGAGCTGAGTTGACTGACTTTCATCAACCATGACCATCTTCCTACGTGTCAGGTATGATTCCATCCAGCGGGGAATTTGTCCCTGATACCCATTGATTGCAGGTGTGCTAAGGTCCCTTAGCGCCACACTTGGTCGAAGGCGGCCTCGTTTTAATGTACTGTCACTCTCACTCCACCTCTGGAATTCAGCTCTTTTGTCCATGTTTGAACCACAGTAATGAGGTCAGGAGCTGAGTGGCCCTGGTGGAGCCCAAACTGGGCGTCATTGACCAGGGTATTGCTGAGCATGTGCTGCTTAAAAGCACTGAGATCTTCGACCACTTTACTGATGATCGAGAGTAGACTGGCAGAGTGGGAATACCATCGTCTTTAGGTTCCCTTCCAAGCCATTCACCATCCTGACTTGGAAATATATTTGCTTTTTATAAACAGGAGATACTTGGGGTAATTTCACACATAATCGGGGAAAGCCATTGTTGTAACTGTATTGAAACAGTTTGGCTTGGGGAGTGGCAAGTTATGGAGCACAAGTTTTCAGTACTATTACCAGAATGTTGTCAGATTATGGACCCTATGGAGTATCCAGTATCTCCAACCGTTTCTGGATATCACGTGAACTGAATCGAAATGGTTGATGACTGGGAACTGAATCGCTGAGGACCACTGGAGGAGGCTGAGATGGATCATCCACTGAGCACTTCTGACTGAAGATTGTTGCGAATGCGTCAGCCTTATCTTATACACTGAAGTGCTGGGCTCTTCCATCATGGAGGAAGGGGTTATTTGTGGAATTTCTTCCTCCAGTGAATTGTTTAATTGTCCCCAACGTTTCTCGACTAGATATGGAAGGACTGCAGAGCTTAGATCTGATCTTTTGCTTGTGGGATCACTTAGCTCTGTCTATCACTTACTGCTTATGCTGTTTGGAACACACGTTGTCCAGTTTGGTGGCTTCACCAGGCTGACACCACATTGTCAGGTATGCCCAGTGCTTCTCCTGCCATCCTGCACACTCCATTGAACCAAGGTTGATCATCTGAATTGATAGTAATTGTTGTGAGGGGGATACGCCAAGCCATGAGGTTGTGTGGGTGTACAATTCTGCTCCTATAGATGAACCATAGCACCTTATGGACACCCAGACTTGAGCTGATAGATCTGTTCAAAGTCTGTCCTATTTAGCACCGTGATAGTACCACCCAAAATGGTGGAAGTTATTCTCAATGTGCAGGTGTGACTTTGTCTCCACAAGGACTATGCGGTGGCCACTCTTACCGATAC
>NW_025212583.1:9069-11476 GCF_004010195.1 Chiloscyllium plagiosum | reverse complement strand
CCTGCTGATGAGACAGGAGATATCTGGGGAAGGTAATGGGGAGTCTGGGACATAGTCAGGCTCACAGAATCATACCTTTCAGAAACTGTCAGACTGTTGCTTGACGAGTCTGTTTATTTCTATTCACTGTTTCCTGCCAGCTCTCCCATTCTAGAAACATATCAATATATTAGCCCCAATCCACTCAGATTTGATTTTGCAAATTGGGATTGGAGCATTACCAACATTTTTCTAAAAATCAACATGTTTTACATCCATTGCTTCTCTTTCATTTGTCTCCCAGTCTATTTCTCAAACATAATTCCCATTTCATAAATCTATGTTAGTGTTGTCTATGATCATTACTTTCAACCCCAATAATTTCTCCTGAACCATTTTCTTACTATGTTCTATGTTCCATGTACTCTATCATTTTCCCACACCAGACTCGGTTTTCCTTGTATTGTTGGAAAGTTTTGTGAAGACAGAACTGAAGTAGTGGCTTCATAGTTCTGCCATTTCCGTGTTCCCCATTCTCCATTCTCTGGTTTCAAACTGTAAGGAAACTGCACTTGTTTTCTCATATTTTTCACATTGACATGATTTATCAAGTTATTACAGTTCAATCTTATAACCCCTGGGAATATACTCTTCAGAAATTCATCAATTCCTGCCTTAAACTGCTCAATAATCGACTTTCCACACCAATCACTTACAGTAGCCTCTGTGCCAACAGAAGTACAGCACTTATATTCGTCCCACTTTCCAACAGCAGGCCCATAGCTTGGAATGTTATGACAATTCCAAGTGCTCGTCCAAGTACTTTTTAAATGATTGTGAGGTTACCCGTGATGATTCCCCTCTCAGGAAGTAATCCCAGAACACAACACCCTCTAGGTGAAAAAAAGTTTAAATCCTCTCTCAACCTCAAACGTTTCACTTTAAAAGTGTGCTCCTTTGTTCTTTACCTTCTGACTAAAAGGAACAGTGGCTGTCTATCCACCCTGTCCGTATCGCTTATAATCTTGTCCGTCTGAATCATGGACCCCTCAGGTTTCTCTGTTCCAAAGTAAACACCCCGAGCTTATCCAGCCTCTCTCCATAGCTGATATGCTTCATCCCAGGGAACATCCTGGTGAATCACCTCTGCACCCACTCCAGTATAATCACATCCTTCCTGTAATGTGGTTCCCAGAACTACATACAGTACTCCATTTTGGCCGAACCAAAGCCCTGTATTGCTCTTATAATCTGCACCCTGATTAGGAAACGCTACACCCAACGTCCAATTCTTAACTATCCCATTAACCTGTCCAGTCACATTCAGGGATGTGTGGAGAAGCACACTCTGAGGTTCCCAGTGTGCTGCCATTCATTGAGTCCTCCCCTGCCTGGTTCTATCTCCCAAAGTAAATATCACCTCATATTTATCAGGGTTACATTCCATCTGCCATTGATGCGCCCATCTGACCATTCCATCTGCATCTTCCTGTAACTTAAGGCCTTCCACCTCACTGCTAACCACCCAGCCAATCTTTATGTCAAACATACACTTACTTATCACACCTCCCCCACGCTGCACCTAGCCCCCTCCACATTCAGATCTATATTTTGTTATGAATAACACAAACATTAAGGGACACAACACTGATCTCTGTGGTACACCAGGGGACACTGTCTCTAGTCACACAAACAGCCTTCTCCCACCACCCTCTGCCTCCTGCTACTCAGACAATTTTCGTTATAACCTGTCAAGTTACCCTTCATATTGTGAGATTTTACTTTATTTTCAGTTTCCCAGGGGGAAATTTGTCAAAGGCCTTCCTAAAAACTAAATAATCCACCTCCTCAAACTAATTCAATCAAATCCATTGGATGTGACTTCCTTCTGATAAAGTCATGATGATTATCCCTTATCAAACCTTGCAACTCTGATTGGAGTTCAATTTTCTCCTTCCCTATTTTCTCCAGTAGTTTCCTTAACAGTGATCTAATACTCGCTCGTTTATAGTTCTCTGGTCTATCTCTCCCACCCTTACTGTGAAATGGAATCGTATTAGCAGTTCTCCAGTTCTCTGGCACCTCCCCTATGGTCAGATTCTAATTAAAATATTCAGTCAGGGTCTTTCCTCCTTTGACCCCAACAGATGCCTGTAATACAACTCATTCAGACACGGAGATTGGTCCAAAATGTGTACAGAACAAACCTCAAATCCCTGCTCGTATTTTACATCAATCTGTTCAAGAGCTCCCCAGTCCATCTTCTTGAATTCTGTACCTGCCTCCTCCTTCTCCCAAGTAAAATAGATGTGAAGGTCTTATGTAACAATCCATCAATGTTCTCCAGCTTGACACACAGATTAACTGTTTGCTGATTATTCTGTTCGACTTGTCCGTGTAGAATATCGTGGGATTCTCCCTTATCTCG
>NW_025212583.1:5703-8644 GCF_004010195.1 Chiloscyllium plagiosum | reverse complement strand
GTGGATGACAAGATAACTGGTCTGTAGTTCACCACTCTCCAAATTCATCCTTTCTTAAACTGTTGGATAATATTTTATAACCTTATCCAGATTGGCTAAATGCCTTTCGGGAATGAGTCGGAAAATAAAGTGAAAATCCGCGATGCAATCAATATGTCTATTGCTGCTTCCTCTCAAATTCTTGCATGAAGTACATCTAGTCTGTCAGATGTATAAATACTCAATCCAGCTTTCTTTTCAAAGATGACCCCAACATTGATAAGAATGATCTTAGACTTTACTTACACAAGTCCCATGGTCACTTGGTATTTCTGGAAGAATTTCTGGACATTCTTCCATGAAGGTAGACACAAAGAAACTGTTTCTTTTCCCTGCGATTTGTCTGTCCTCCGCAATAAATTATCCTGAATGCACACCAACTGTTCCACATTTGACCTTGTTTTAATTTTTTTTCATACATTGATAGACGCTTTTTAGCAGTCTTCATGTTTTTCTTTAGTTTGCACGATTTTTCTCTTTTTGATTTTCTTCTCAGTTTCTTGGTCACCATTTGCTGGGTCCTACGTTTCTCTGAAACTACGAGCTTACTGCAATACCTGGCATTTTTCTAAGCTGCCTCCTTTCATCTAATAGGTAGATGAAGGTGGGGTTGAAAGTGATATTCGGAGAGGAGGGTGGACCAGATTGATAGGAAGGAAGGTGGACACATAGGAACATTCAAAAGGGCGGTGCTGACTTGGAAGGTTGGAGCGAGATCAGGTGCAATTAGGGGAAATGGGGAAATGGTGAAATCCACTATGATCCCCTGTGGTTGGAGGGTCCCATTGCAGAAGAGGAGGCTTTCTTCCTCCAGGCTTCTGGTGGCTCGGGTTTGGTGATGGATCAGGCCTCTGCCCATCATGTCCTTGGCAGAGTGGGAAGGGGATTTAAAGAGCTCAGTTACAAGCGATGGAATTGTTCAATGTGCCTGTCCCAGAGATGTTCTCTGAAATGATCTACAAGTTGACCTCCTGCCTCAACAATGTAGAGAAGACCACATTGGGTTTAATGGATGCAGTAGATGAGGTGTTCTGTCTCCATTCGTCACCTATCACTTTCAACCCCACCTTCATCTACCTATCGCATTCCCAGCTACCTCCCTCCGGCCACACCCCCTTCCCATTTATTTCTCAGCCCCCTAAGCCTATAAGCTTTGTTCCTGATGAAGGGCTTATGCCCGAAACAACGATTTATCTGCGCTTAGTATGCTGCCTGACTGTGCTTTTCCAGCACCATATTCTTCGACTCTGATCTCCAGCATCTATAGTCCCCACTTCTCCTCCCACTTTCATGGCTTGCATGACTCAGATTTATAACGGTTACTTCAAATAAAACAAAAACTGTCGTGTACTCAAACAGCATAAAAGAAAACCAAGGCATTATGGTCACTGTTCCCAAAAGGTCCTTTCCAGCAAAAGTTTAAATTAGCTCTTCTGATCACTCAACACCAATTCCTAAAAAAACCTGATCTCGAGCTCAGTGTTCGACATAATGTTCATCGTAAACCATCTCAGAAGTGGTCATGAAATCCTTTTCCTCGCATCAGCATTCAATTGGCTTATCACAGTTTAGATATAATTTAAACATATAGTCTTACTGCAGTACTCACAAATGTGTATATCTCATTTCCTGTTTTATAACATGTCCAGTATTTGTATTGCAGCTTTCACTTTGATATATAACTCTCATCAATGTTTGCTCCTCCTTGCTGTTTTTGTGCTCCACCTACTGGATTCTGTGGAATCTGAGTGACGTGGACTCTGGGGAGATTAATGGGAGAGATCTTCTCGCCACATCATTTATGATCTTCTCAAACTTTAATTTCTCCAGATCTCCCGTTATGCTGGTGGAGTAGAGAAGGACAATGATCTTCCAACAATGCTCTATATTCCCCCAGAGAGCTGAGACTGCTCCAAACTGGGTGGGAACCTTACAACAGGCTGGTAATATGTTGCTGCTGCTGACAGGTTCTTAGTGAGATCACATCTGGAGTAGTGTGTACAGATTTAATCTCTTCAATGGAGAAAGGGTGTTTTTATATTGGAAGCAGCTCAGAGATGATTCCCTCAACTGATTCCTGCAATGAAGGTGCTAGCTTATAACGAAAGGATGATCAGGTTGACCCAATAGCCATTGGAGTTTACAAAAATTGAGGATGATCTTATTTCAACATAGATGACAGAAGCAGTCAACAAGTGAAGTGAATTGTACAGATAGTGGGGGAATCCATTCCGAATTCCAGCCTGTTACACAGGAGCAATAGGAGGATATTCAGGCATTCGACCCTGTTACACCAAAACAGGACGAAGCTATTCAGCCCCTGGAGCCTAATATACATTTACAGAAGGAGGCTAATCAGCCACTCGAGCCTATAACAGTAGGCCATGCTGAACCAGTATCCTGTTAAACAGCAACAGGATCAGTCCATTCAGCCTCCTCAAGTCTGTAACATAGGAACTGGAAGAGGTCACACAGTGACTGGAGATTGTTACACTGGGGTAACAGGAGGCCACCGAGCCTATTGCAAGGGAATTGGATAAGGAGAAAAACTACCTGGGACTTCTTTCATGAAAAAGGAAGAGTTAATTTAGATACATGTCTTGTTGTATGGGAACAAGAGAAGACCAATCAATCCCTCGGTCCTATCTCCGGGATACATGAGGAGACCGTTCAGTATTTCCATCTGTTATGGAGAAGTAGGAGAAGACCCATCAGCCCCTCAAAATGTTAGACAGCAACAGGAAGATTCCATAATCGCCCAATCCTCTAAAGCATCAACAAGAGGAGGTCATTCTGACCGTGGAGATGGCAACATGGGAACATCAGAAAGACGTCAACCCATCGACTTTGTACACCAGCTGGATGATGAGTCCATTCAGCCACACATGGCTCTTACACAGCA
>NW_025212583.1:0-4273 GCF_004010195.1 Chiloscyllium plagiosum | reverse complement strand
CAGAATGAGGTATTTGCATTGGAGGCAATTCAGAAGAGCTTCATTAGATTGATTCCATATTTGAAGTGTTTGTCTTATGAAGAGAAATTGAGCAGTTTAGGCCTATACTCTCGAGTTTATAAGAATGAAAGGAGATCTCATTGAGGTCTGTAAAATGCTAAAAGTAATTGAATGTGTAGATGTGGAGTAGATTTCTTTTTCATGTGTCGCAATCTACAACAAGAGACTAGAGTTTTAGGATGGAGAGATGGCAGGAAAGTGGAACGGAGGCCGCGTTGACATCAGCCTCATCGAGGGGTTGGATTCCTCACAGATGCTTCTTCTTATTCAACTCTTCAACTGTGTAGGGCAGGAATGGGGGAGGACTGGGTATCATACAGGATGCAGGCACTCAGGATAAATCAGTCTCACTCAGTTAGAGAGAACGTAACCAGTGGAGTCACAGTGACAAGCGCTGGGTTCTCAACTAGTTACAATCTATATTAGTGATCAGGAGGACGGAACAGATATACAGATGCTGAGTTTGGTGATGTCGCTGTGGTAAGCAAGAGATTAAATTACCAAGAGAAAGTGGAGAGTCTGCAAATAGATTCAGAGAGGTAAAGGCAATAGATAATAGTTTGGAAGGTGGAATTTAAGATGATATAACCTGTCATTTCATTTACAGGAATAATAGAAAGCAATATGTTACTGACATGGAGAGGGATTACAGGACTTAATGATACTGTGTACTAGGGGGTTCACTCAGATCCGTTCAGACATGGAAGGTTTTGCTCCATCGCTGATCGTCAGCTCCCAGACACTCCAATTGAGCTTTTGCTCTCCGTGCACATGGAATACTTTAATGTGGTTGATTGGCGGTGGGGATGGTGTTTTGACACATGCATCAAGGGGACGTCCTTTATACAAAATATATTCAAGTTTTTCTACGTGGAGACCCGATGACGATGGGAATGGCTGACTGCTTCTGAATGAAGAGGCCGTGACTGCTGCCAGCATGATGTACTGTGCATGGACACACTGTAACATTAATAGAGAGAGAGAGAGAGCTCCTTCAGTTCCTCTACCTCTCCCCATTGACATGGATACTCTGCAGATGCCATGTACACCATCGGGAATCCCACTATACTAAATACACCCGGCAGCTCCCTGCTGAGGGAGAAACAATGCTTCTCATCCATCATATATATCCTCCGTTACCGAATGGTTAACATTGATGTTGAGATACTGGGAAATGATGGATATGTCACCTAGTCCTGCCTGGGAAGTTCTGGATCATAGAATCTGAATGAAACAATGACCCTCACAGTCACTGGCAGCACCATCCTCCCCCTGCGTGAAGCTGCAGGTCGTGTTGAAGGAGGTGACACCATTCTATGATCAGCGCCTTGTTCAGTCAGTGTCCCTCACACTCTGCTCCTGGTTCAAGTGGAGCTTGGGAAGCTGGTCCTGGAAAACCTGGAGTGGATACAGCAGATCCCTTTCCCCACACACACTCATTCCGTGGTTTCAGAGCTTCCCCTCTCTGCAGCCTCTGCTCCATTTGTTGTTCATGTTGCAGGCTCAGATGTTGTAACTACAGTCCCCATGCTCCATCCAGAGTTGGGTCGCCAAATCCTCAGGTCTCCCTGAATGTCTGAGGCAACTTACAGCACAACCTCCAGCAAAACATCCCCTGCCCCTCCACTAAATTTTCAATTACAGGAGTCAGTCAGAAACCACTCGGTACAAGTGTTGTGGACCAGACCAGATCCCCGCAAAATATTTTAAGAATGCCGCTTAGACCCAAACCTTTCCTTATTTTGAATACAGATGGGAAGTGTGCCTTACAGATATGTTGTGACTGGTCAAACCACTCGACATTAAGCAAAATATAATCTATTCAAATGCTTGAGTTAAAATGCAATCAAAGAAAAGAACATTTTGGGATAGCTTATATGTTGGAACATTTACACAAACAATAGATACCCTACCTTCTTGGTTTACACCGCTTGGCACAAAGATATATTCAAATACAGATCCTTCCAGCAGCTTTCCAATCCAGGGGGAAACAACATCAACAGAGATCTCAGAGAGAAAAGCAGCTGGGTATCCTGTATTAAAACTTCCAACCCTTTTGGGATCCCCAGCAGCTTCTGAATGCTGCAGCAAAAAACAAAATGAGAAACCCTGGTCTGGGAGAGCTGGCCACTGCCCTTCCATCGTTACCAACGTTTTAATGAAATCTAAAATCTCAGTTATTTACTTAACCTGTTTTCAGACAGGAGTTCTGCACCTCTGCCTTTAAAATCTCTCTTAAAAAAAAACCCAAGAGAAAATAACCTTTTTACAGTGATAGAATTCTCACAACTCCGTCGTTAATACAATAATCCATCAATATACAACGGTGGATTCGTTTTAGACATCTTAATATTCCTCTATTAGTAGACTGAAATGCATATACATTACATTGACTGTGAGTATATAAATGTTCACAACTAGTTTCGATTTCAGGCATTTTATTCCTGCCAAGTCTCCACAACGTGTCAAAACGTAGGGTTTCTCGCCCTGTCACCTGTATAATTTCAAACTGAATGGCAGCAATAATAAGCTCAATCGAAACAGACTGGTATTTTTCTCCCTAGACTTTTGCAAAAACTTTACCGGGTCACGATCAGTGATTAAAGTTTGTCTCATGTATGTTATTCGCAATTTGAATGCTTAAATGTTGTAACACCAACACTAAGCTCAAGGCATCCTTCCCCATTGTGAAATAAATGTGTTGATACTTCCACTGGACACTCCAATCACACGTGACATAACGGAGCACTTCTCATCTCTCCAATAGTCCTTCTGAAAGATATAGCTCCTCATGTCTCAGCATAAAAGAGTTACATACTTCTGTACCTCTTAATGCTCTAACCTCTTTACCTGCTACTCCTGGCCTATGCCAGTTAATCTTACTCTCACAGGTATATGTTTTAAGAAGATCTCACACATTCTTCACAACCTCTCAAAGAAACCAATCTTTGATTTCTGAACCCAATCAACATCATCAGCCATTTCTAAGCTTGCCATTTTAACTCTCTGCTCTTCCACACGACTTCTCACGACTGCCGGAAGTGGATTGTTGAACTTCACCAAAATAAGAATCTCTCTAAGAGTATCATAGGTTTGCTCTGTTTTTAATACCCTTTACCCACCTTTCAAAATTACTTTGTTTGATCCTTTCAAACTCAATGTGCGTTTAACCAGGGACCCTTTTTTAGATTCCTGAAATGCTCTCTGTCGGCTTCTGGCCCAAGCTCATATGCACTTCAGATGGCTTTCTTCACCACCCCATACTAGCCAGATACCTCCTGCGATAGGGATGCAAATATCTACCAGCTTTGTTTGGATAAATTAAATCCACATGGTCACTGGTCACTGCAATTGTTTAGCCACTTTCTCAAATGAAATCCAAAAGGCTTCCCCATCCTTCTCATCAAATTTAGATAATGCCTGGATGCATTTAAACAGAACCCCATTAGACCATTGGTTAGTATAGGGTTGTTCAACCTCACTATCCTCCTCATCCCGCCGACCGTCTGCCTTCATCTCCGCCTTCTTTGTCAACTTTCCTGTCTAACTGTTAACTTTTTAAGTTGAAACTCTCTGCTTTTCTTCTGTTCTTTTCTCTCTTTCTTCTTCACTTCCTTTTTTTATTTCTACTTTTCATCATAATTCAAACTCTTTCAATTCCTTCTCATGCTCAAAGTGCCTTATTTGAAATTGAATTCCTGCTGTTTCCAAAGAGTCTGATGGCAGTTCTACCAAATGTAATTGCCGAGCTATAGCTTTAATTATCTCTCATTTTCTCACATACAAACGCAACCCCAACTCCAGCTTGTCTGTCAATTCCTACAGCTTTGCCTTCATTACCTTTTGCAAAACCGCCAACTTCACTTCCGCCACACCCAGTTAATGACTGAAAGAATCTTTATACACAAACCACAATTTAAACCAACCGAATTCACACCCACAACAAAAGACACGAACAGCTACCATACACGACCTTTGAACTCAATAGCCTCCCGGTGCATAACCTCCAGTGTCCGCATTACCTTATTCTGGATTCTCTGGTTTCCTCCCACAATCCAAAGGTGTGCATGTCAGGTAAATTGGCCATGCTAAATTGTTCATAGTTTTCAGGGATGTGTGGGTTAGGAGCCTTAGTCGGGGAAAATGTGTAATAATAGGGTAAAGGAATGGGTTACTCCTCGGAGGGTCGGTGTGGACTTGTTGGGTCGAATGG
>NW_025212582.1:24281-27391 GCF_004010195.1 Chiloscyllium plagiosum | reverse complement strand
AACCTACCTTTTGCATTGGCTGAGAATGACCTGGAGGCCAATTTTACCCCAGGCTCAAAATGTTCGGCCATTCTATGGCAGTGGTCGTGAGGGGAGCAGGAACAGAAAAAAAAAAAAAAGAATTTACCTACGAAGAAACTAAAGACTGGCAGAGTAGGCAGGTAGCATCGGGGGAAATAGTTCGAACAGAAACAAAAATAAAATTACAGATGCTAATATCCGAAATAGACAGCCAGTAGGCTTAAAGAACATAGCAAGCCAGGCAGTGTCAAAGATGGAGAAGATGACATTTCGGGAAGATTTAAGGTGGATAGTTTATATCCAGAATAACAGATACCCAGGAGTGGATTACAGACTGGAATCTCATCAAGGATTGTTCTGGGTGAGGTATTTATCGTCCGTCTTTAATTTAGGAGAGTCCAATACAAAATAAATTGTGATGAGAGGAGAGAGATTTCAAATGGACCTGGGTGCCAACTTTGCCATGGAGCGACAGTTGTGTGTATGGAAAGGACTGCTGGAGCAAGTGATGCTCATGGGTACAAATACAATTCTTAAAAGAACACATCTATATGGGGATCTGAATAGGGATGTGGGCCAAATGCTAACAAACAGGACGAGGTCAAGATTGGGACGGATTTTCAACGGTGATAATTCTGATTGAAGAGTCTGTGGCCGTGCTGTCTGACTGTATGAGGGAATCCTTCCCCACACTGGGAGCAGGTGACAGGCCACTCTCCAATGTGCGGTCGCTGGGGCGTTAGCAGATTCCTTTTGCAGTTAAAGCTTTTCTCACAGTAGGAATAGTTCCACCTTTGTGGCACGCGTTCTAATCTGCAATTTGTGTTTGAACCACAACGGTAAGTGGGTCCAGGTGACAAGCTACTAACTTCCCCAGCTTCCTTCGTCCTCAATTTACGGGCTGACTTTAAACATACTCAATGGCCTAGCCTCCACAGCCTTCTGTGGAAATTAATTCCACGGATTCATCAATCTCTGTTTGAAGATTTTTTTTTCAAATTCTCCGTTCTAAAACGTCTGTCTTTCACACGAAGGCTATACCCTCATTTCCCCGCCTCTCCTACGAATGCAAATATCTTTCCAACATTCGCACTCTTCAAGCCATTCAGTCCTCTGCAAGTATCAATTCGATGCTTCCTCATTCTTCCAAACTCCTTCAAGTATAGAGCCAGAGTCATCAAACATTTCTCATATGTCGCGATTTTATATCTGGGATCATTCTCATGAATTCCTCTGAACACGCTCTGAGTCCAATGCATAATTTCTGATATATGGGGACTCAGACTGTGCACAATAATCCACATGTGGTCTGACCAGAGCCTTATAGAGTCTCAGGAATACACACCTTCATTTATATTCAATTCTGCTAAGATTAAATGCCATAATTGCATTGGGATTCCGAATTATTGACACACCCTGCAACTTTCCCTTGAGAATATCCAGGACTGGACCTCCTCCGTCTTTTTGCACTTGAGGTTCTCGACTTTTTCCCTATTTAGATAATAGTCCATGCCACTTATTTTTCTCACAAAGTGCATGATGTCACACTTTTCCACGGTATTCTCCATCTGTCACTTGTTCAGCCACTCTCCTGAACTGTCCAAATACTTCTGCAGTTTTTCTAATAACTCAATATTACCTGTCCCTCTAACTATCTTTGTACTATCTGTAGACCTAGCCAGAATGCCCTCAATTGTGTCATAGAGTCATAGAGATGTACAGCACGGAAACAGACCATTCAATCCAACTCTTCCATTCCGACAAGATATCCCAACCCAATCTAATCCCACCTGCCATCAACCCGCCCATATACCTCCAAACCTTTCCACTCATAGACCCATCGAGAAGCCTGAGAAATGTTGCAATTGTACTAGCCGTCACCACGTCCTCTGGCAGCTCATTCCATACACATACTGCCATCTGCGTGAAAACGTTCCCCCTTAGGTCTCTTTTATGTCTTTCACACTCACCATAAACCTGTGCCTTCTAGTTCTGGACACCACCACCCCAGGGAAAAGACTTTGTCTATTTATCCTATCCACGCCCTTCATGATTTTATAAACCTCTAAAAGATCACTGCACAGCCTCCGATTCTCCAGGGAATACAGCCCTAGAGTGTTCAACCTCGCCTTATATCTCAAATTGTCCAACCCTGGCAAAATGCTTGGGCATAATTTCTGCAGCGTTTCAGGTTTCACAACATCGTTACAATAAGAACGAGATCGTAATTGAACGAAATATTCCAACACTGGCCTAACCGATCTCCTGTCCAGCCGCAAGATGACTCCCAACTCTAGTATTCAATACTCTGACCACTGAAGGAAAGCATACAAAACGACTTCTTCACTATACTATGTGACTCCAATTTCAAGAAGATATGAACCTGCACTTAATAGTCTCTTTGTTCAGCAACAATTCCTACGAACTGACCATTAAGTGTATAAGTTCTGCTATGACTTGCTTTCCAGATATACATTATCTCACATTCAGCGAAATTAAACTCCATCTGGAACTTCTCAGCCCAGTGGCCCATCTGATCAAGATCCCGTTGTAATTTGAGATCACCTTCTTCGCTGCCCTCTACACCTCCAATTTTGGTGTCACCCACAAAATTACTAAATATACCTCTTATGCTCACATCCAAATCATACACAAGAATGATAAAAAGTTGTGGACCCAGAACAGATTCTTGTGGCACTCCACTGGTCACAGGCCTCCAGTCTGAAAAACAACCGTCCACCACCACCCTCTGTCTTTTAGCCAGTTCTGTATCCAAATAGCTAGTTCTCACTGTATTCCAGGAGACCTCGCCTTGTTACCAGTCTCCCATAGGGATCCTTGTCGAACGCCTTGCTGAAGTCCTTATAAATCACATCTACTTCTCTGCCCTCAACAATCCTCTCTGTTGCTTCTTCAAGAAGCACCTCAATCAAATCTGTGAGACATTATTTCGCATACACAACGGTTTGACACGGACGTTTAAAATTCATTTGGACTGTACATGAATAGCAAGGATTTACAGGGATATGGGCCAAATGCTGGCAAATGGGTCTTGATTAACATCGACTATCTTATCAGCTGGGACGAAT
>NW_025212582.1:21271-23608 GCF_004010195.1 Chiloscyllium plagiosum | reverse complement strand
TTGGACAAGGTCAGAAGTTACACGACATCAGGTTATATTGCAACAGGTTTATTTGAAATCGACACCCTGTGTGACGAAAAAAAAGTGCTCAGTAATCTTGTGATTGCAAATAAAACATTTGGGACTCTAACCTCGAATCTTCTGATTTCTGACTTTGACTGCCTCAGCAGAACAACATCGTTACTTCACAGTGGAGACACAGTCTGACTGGGGGAGAGTCCTAGAACTGCAGCAGATTCTTTGGTGCGTCAAGTGACTATTAAAATAAATTCTCAAATGCTCTGATGTCTCCTCCTTGAACCACTCTTTCAGGCAGCAACTTTCAAACAGACACCATTTTCTGAGTAAAACAAATCAGATTTAAAACTACCCTTTACCTCCTTCCTCTTAGTTTAACCTTAGCTTATTCGCCTCATTACTAAGGTCAATATCTTTCTCCTTTACTTACACATTTCGTCATTTCTTCAGAAAACTCCATCAGACATACCTGAACTCCACTTGACGAAGCCATGCTGAATTTTCGCAATTCATTGTCGTCTCAACAAGTGAGGATTACGTCTGTCCGTCGGAATGTTTTACAGAATATTTCCTGGAATTAATGTCAGACTCATTCGCCTAAAGTTCCCTGATTTATCCTAAAACTCTTTCTTTAATTCGAGCATATTCGCTGTTTTCTAGTCCTCAGAGTCTTCTCGTCTTTTATAGTCTCGACTGTGTCGAGAGACGATTCGTAAGTTAATGTGAGGGCCTTTGCAATTTTTCACCTGTGCTTCGCACAGTCCGTTTGAGTTAGATCTGATTGAAATCTGAGCATGAATTCACGTTCAGGCCATGAATACCTTCTCCTGCTTCAATTGAAATCCGTTCAAATAGATTCAAATATATTACAGTTCTGCTTCCACATAGTCTACCATTTTGGTCCTCAATGGGCAGCGAACTTTGCACTGTTGCCCTTATGCCCTTAATTGTCCACCGAAATGCATGCTCGAATTTCTCTGAATTCCAGAACTGTTCCAATAGTAACTTGTTCAGACAAGTAGTGAAAGGCTTTCGGGGTGGGAATTCTTAAATAATAAATAAGGAGTACGTCTCAGTATCGCGGATGCTCTGCAGTGAATCTACCCACAACTCCAGCTCTGCAAAGCATTTAGCCAGTCGCTGCAGATGTACACACTTTCCGTACACGTAGCCATCAGTGACACGAGAAGCATTCCTTAATTCCCACTCTGTGAGGGAGGAGCAAACTTATGGGTCTGAGGTGTCCTGCAATGACTTCTCTTTAAATTATACACCATTTACAAATAACCTAATAAAGCCGGGGACCTTCCCTGATTCAAACATTTATGTTATAATCGGTACTTTAGCTGATATATCACTCTTTAAAATATGCAAGGAAACACTCTGCAAATATCTCTTAGCCGTTTGTTGGTTTTATTGGGGCCATATCACTTTCTGAACTGACAAGACCGAGATTAAACACTGCATTCAGGCTGTCAGCTTCACTTCCTTCCCGTCTCCTGTCACTCTGTGTTTTCCTCTAATTCCAAAGCACTCTTCTTGAGCCAAGTAGTTCTCACAGTGCAGCCTTGTCATTTTTAATTGTCTGTTCACACCTTCACTGACATCAGCCTCCTGTACAGTTGCAGTGCAGCTCAATGGGAGCTCGGGGAACAACAACTCATCTTTAAATTCAGCCCTTATAACACTTGAGACTCAAGGAGCTAGTTAGTACCTCCTGAAACGTTATTGGGACTCGGGATGATAAGGAATTTTAAAATCAAGTTTACTTTATTTGGGAATATTGGCTTTTACGTTAAAATCATAAATGCATGATTGGAAGTGAATTTGAAGGTTGCTTCAAATAGAGGAGGTGTAATCTGGGGAAAGCTGTGCTCACTCTCAGGCCATTGTCTGTTTCCCCACCTGCAGGATCTAGAACTGAACACATGCCCCAAGGGTAATCCCTCGACGAATTTAAACAAATTGCTTATTTTCGATTGACAAATATATCGGATTTATTTTCCCACAGACAGAACAGATTAACCTCTTTCCTTTTGCAGTTAAAAGTTATTGATATTCAGATCTGATAACTCTGCT
Source organism: Chiloscyllium plagiosum (assembly GCF_004010195.1). NCBI lineage: Eukaryota > Metazoa > Chordata > Chondrichthyes > Orectolobiformes > Hemiscylliidae > Chiloscyllium > Chiloscyllium plagiosum. Next base: position 21,511 of record NW_025212582.1, on the reverse strand, counting down.
GTCTCTTGGAACTTGTATTGCGATCACTGTCTCAATTATTCTCAGTTAATATCTTGTAAAATGAGTTCACGAAAGAAAAATCAACGTCTGCCTGGATAGAAACCTGGAAATGATAAACATTTCCCTCGGTTTCTGTTTGCTGTTTCAATACACCTCTTCAAATTGCCCTCACTAACCTCCACAAGAAACAATGTTTATATGCGTTGTTGCGCATGGCCCTCAACAAAGATGGCGCAGGGA